>NW_017731366.1:1994081-1998354 GCF_001890085.2 Hipposideros armiger | reverse complement strand
TCGTCTTATGACTTTTTTTCTTCCATCTTTGTCTTTCTGTGTCTCCTAGCACATGGTAGACAATCTCCAAACACTTGAAAAATAGAATTATATGGGGATGACTTTTTTTAGGAGGTCCTTTTGAATTCTAAATTTTGGAAACCCTTAGGGAAAAAAAGCTTCCTATATATCTGAGAGTGGAATTTCCAGTGGTGATAAAGGGCAAAGCATAAATCCCTTTTGGCAGTTAGCACTTTCTCATGATTTTTCTTCTCCTGCATACTTTTCCAAGCAATTTTCATTTTCATTTGTTATACATTTTCTTAAGATATGTTCACAGTTATATTTTAAATGAAGGAAAGAAAAAGATCACTTGCAAATGCCAACTGGGAAGAGTATTTATTTTAAATAGTACTGTTCCAGGGCACCGGCTGCTGTTGCTATGCTTGCATGTTGGTTCTGAGCGGTAGCGAGGAGAATTAAGCATGTGATGATATCAAGTTGTTTCAACTCCACATTCTATTGGCTTGGATTTTTCTGGGATGAGGACTCCTCAACCCCAAGCATTTAGAAAGGTACATACTTGGTTTCAACTTGCAGAAATAACTCAAACTACAAGATAATTAATTATAATCTAGTTGTTTTCTAGGGGTGGAAAGAAATCCGGCAGCTCATACAGATTCAGAATTTAGACAAGCATTTTTAAAAGTTTACATCTCTCAAGGGATGACATAAACCATTTTAGAAGCTTAATATCAGTGTTGTAAAACGAGAAAAGGAAAACCTCCCTTTAATACCAGGATATGTTATCTGTCCAAAAAAAAAGGATTTTAAAATATACCCGTTGCCATATCAACACAGGAAAAGAGATCTCACTGTTCTAGAAATTGTCCCACTGTGAATGCAGATTTGTAGATTTATGTGTATACACAAAATATGTCTGTGTGCATGCCATGATCTTGTCTGTATTTTACATACAAACTCATAAGAATTCCTTAAGCATCTACTACATTTAAAACAATGTCTTAGGCAAGAAGGCAGGATGACCAACCATCGCAATTTGCCTGGGACTTTCCCAGTTTTAGCACCAAAAATCTCATGTCTTGGGAAACCCCTGAGTCCTGGGAAAACAGAGACAGTTGGTCACCATTGAAGGAGAATACAAAAATAAGACTAAAACAGTCTCCAAAATCTTTCACCTAGCTAGAAAAATAAGTTGAACACCCAAAGAATCAAGAAACTGAATAATTAAAGATTGCATTTATTGAGTGTGTGTTCTATTAGTAAGTTCTATTATGTATCCCTATTTTATTTTTTAGCTGAGCCATCCTGCCACCTGTTGGCAGCTCAGCGGCAGTGCAGCTCGGACCGGGACTCGAACCGCTGTTGCTCAGATCTTGCACTCTTTAGTGAGCTCTTAACCAACTGAGCCACTCGGCTGGCCCTATTTATCCCTATTTTAAAGATGAGTACACTGAAACACAGCAAGGGTAAATAACCTAGTTAGTGGAAGAGCCAGAATTTTACACAGGAAGTTTGGCTTTAGAGCACAAACTCTAATAAGCACTGTATGGGAAAGTTCTCCAGGGCAGGGGGATTGGGGTGGGGTGGGGGTTAAATGCAGGAGTGTTGGGGAAGATATTGCAGAACTGGGTGACTGACTACACCTTGGCTCTAAAAGGTTGAGCAGGATTAAGACAGTCAGGAAGAAGAGAGGCAAATGCCACAAAAAAAGAGGAAATCACACAAAGATCTGGAGTGAAGAACAGGCTGAACCTTTTCTCTCCAGAGAAGGGAAGAGGACAGAGCCCTTTCTCTGACATTGCAGACAATGGAATACTAAGGGCAGAGAGAGAAGAGAGGGTGACAGAAGGAAAGTAGCTCTCCTTGGAGAGATTTAGCCTCTCTGGTCAAAGACAAGGTCACCTCCTAGGTAAGGAGGTGGGATTGAGGCTGGAAAAGGGGAATGAAGGTTTGCAGTCTCTTTTCTTAAACTGTTTTAAGAAATTCACAGGTGCCAAACAAGCGGATTTTTGAGCAGTAGGAAGGCGTTGAAAGTGTATATTATAAATTTTAATTTTAACATGACCATATTATAAAAAACTCTGGAAAATAGAAAAAAGAAGAGAAATCCTTCATAAAATCCACTATAATTTTAGGTCTTCATCTTATGTTTGTTTCTTACACGCTTAGCATCATGGTGTACCTGTGTATCAGAATCCTGCATTTGATTTTTACTTAATTTATTTCCATAAGTATTTCCTATGTTATTGTATAGCCTTTATTACCATTATTTTAACAACCAGATAATATTCCATCATTGTTATATTTCTCAATTCCCTTAACACTATATTTTGTTGATATTTAAGTTTCCAATCTTTTCTTTTCATAAATGAAAATAGATGACGTCTTCATGCTTACACTTTTTTCCCACAGTCTAGTTCTCATAGGAGTTTTCTATCATGTCTTTCTTTAGCTGCCATGTGACTGTGAAGCGACAAGATTCATTTTTCACACAAACATACACACGCTAAGGTATCCAAGTGCATGTTATCTCTTTTAAAGGAGCAAAAAGTATTGCCTTGGAGATGTATTTACTTATTTCACTGGCATTTCCAATTACTTGGACATTTTTGGGTTTGTTTCCCTTTTTGTAACTCCTTCAGATAGAGCTTGCGTCACCTAGAAAAGTTAGTCTTCTATCTTGTCTGTATCCTCAAATCTTGTTCTTCAGCCACATCCCACCCTGCTTTAGAAGACTTGGCTCCGAATAACACTGGGCTTGACCCAAACCNTCTCTCTCTCTCTCTCTCTCTCTCTCTCTCTCTCTCTCTCTCTCTCTCTCTCTCTGTTTGTCTCTGTCTCTCTCTCACCCTCTCACCTTCAGCACAATCGGTGTTATTGCCACCTAACATTTTGTTGAAAGTTCTCATATCTATCTTCTCATGATACAAATTCTAATAGATTTATAATGACTTGGAAACTTTTCAAGCCTCCTGATAGACACAGCATTAAGTCATTGTTTAATTTTGAAACTCATGGTTTAGTAAATTCTTCATTGATTTTACAAACAAGATTATTTGGCTGCGTGTGTGTGTGTGTGTGTGTGTGTGTGCGCGCGCACGCGTGCGCATGCGTGTGTGTGCATGCACGCGTACACATGCAAGTGCGTGCTTTGCTCTCTCAAAACCCTCAAATTGATTTGCACAGGAAAACACACCCCATATATTTGAGTCATTTGGAGCTCCTTTACCTCTGATAGTCTGAGCTTCCAACTAGAACTGTTTTTTTTTTTCCTTTCAACCACGTGAATGTGACTAGGGAGCCTGTACCAGGGATGGTTTTGAGTAATGGACTTTGCAACAGACCCAGCCTCTGTCTATCAAATTAAGAAAAGGATACAGATGGCCCTTTGAGTACAACAACAACAACAACAAAATGAAAGCAAAAGAGTAAAATTTGAAGAGACACCCATCAAACCATGGGGATGGCCTTGCATAGTCATTTACTACACCAAGAAGATTGGTTGTTTAGATTGATTACCAGAGCTTAAGAAAAGAGAAATGTTAGCTTTAGAAATGTTTCCGTTTTTAGAAATGTTAGTTCATTTTCCTGGCTCTGTAGCTTTTTATCCTTGACATCTTTCTTAGGGTGCCTATTACCAAGGCACTATTTTTCATACAACCTGGTGTGAGCTTTCTGGCTCTCTGAGTGGGTTGCACCCATTGTGGGGTGAGGGCCCCCACAATGACCCCTAATTGTCTGCAGGCCACTTCTGACCTACCACAGTGTGTTCTGATGCCCACAAATGACCAGAGGATGGATCCTTCTCTGATGTGGCCTTAGCTACTGTTTGCAGGAATGAGCTCCCATGCATTGGACCTCAAAGAAGATTTCAACATACATCCAGGGGCTCAGCTGATAATTTCAAACCCATGGGGTAGGAAAGCTATAGATTGCCTGATCTGGCCACCTCATCTGCTGGTACCTCACAGTGAAGGAAGGTTTTGGGAAGGTAGAGGTCAGAAGCAGGAACTTCAGAAGATGACTCGGGCTATTCTCTTCTTCACCAAGGCACCTTCCTGCCTCCTTTTTCTGCAACTTAATCTCAATATCCTTTGCCCCTCCTAAGAAATCTGCATTTTAAACCAACATCATAATGGATTCTAAGGGAAAAGACTCTGATGAGACCACACACACTTTGAGAAATGCAGGCTTACATAATGAAGTCCCGTTCCGTTCCTTTGCATGGTGTCCGTGGACTTCCTGGCCTTTTCGGGCCTCCCGCTACCCC
>NW_017731366.1:1989520-1991986 GCF_001890085.2 Hipposideros armiger | reverse complement strand
CTGTTGCTCAGATCTTGCACTCTTTAGTGAGCTCTTAACCAACTGAGCCACTCGGCTGGCCCTATTTATCCCTATTTTAAAGATGAGTACACTGAAACACAGCAAGGGTAAATAACCTAGTTAGTGGAAGAGCCAGAATTTTACACAGGAAGTTTGGCTTTAGAGCACAAACTCTAATAAGCACTGTATGGGAAAGTTCTCCAGGGCAGGGGGATTGGGGTGGGGTGGGGGTTAAATGCAGGAGTGTTGGGGAAGATATTGCAGAACTGGGTGACTGACTACACCTTGGCTCTAAAAGGTTGAGCAGGATTAAGACAGTCAGGAAGAAGAGAGGCAAATGCCACAAAAAAAGAGGAAATCACACAAAGATCTGGAGTGAAGAACAGGCTGAACCTCTTCTCTCCAGAGAAGGGAAAAGGACAGAGCCCTTTCTCTGACATTGCAGACAATGGAATACTAAGGGCAGAGAGAGAAGAGAGGGTGACAGAAGGAAAGTAGCTCTCCTTGGAGAGATTTAGCCTCTCTGGTCAAAGACAAGGTCACCTCCTAGGTAAGGAGGTGGGATTGAGGCTGGAAAAGGGGAATGAAGGTTTGCAGTCTCTTTTCTTAAACTGTTTTAAGAAATTCACAGGTGCCAAACAAGCGGATTTTTGAGCAGTAGGAAGGCGTTGAAAGTGTATATTATAAATTTTAATTTTAACATGACCATATTATAAAAAACTCTGGAAAATAGAAAAAAGAAGAGAAATCCTTCATAAAATCCACTATAATTTTAGGTCTTCATCTTATGTTTGTTTCTTACACGCTTAGCATCATGGTGTACCTGTGTATCAGAATCCTGCATTTGATTTTTACTTAATTTATTTCCATAAGTATTTCCTATGTTATTGTATAGCCTTTATTACCATTATTTTAACAACCAGATAATATTCCATCATTGTTATATTTCTCAATTCCCTTAACACTATATTTTGTTGATATTTAAGTTTCCAATCTTTTCTTTTCATAAATGAAAATAGATGACGTCTTCATGCTTACACTTTTTTCCCACAGTCTAGTTCTCATAGGAGTTTTCTATCATGTCTTTCTTTAGCTGCCATGTGACTGTGAAGCGACAAGATTCATTTTTCACACAAACATACACACGCTAAGGTATCCAAGTGCATGTTATCTCTTTTAAAGGAGCAAAAAGTATTGCCTTGGAGATGTATTTACTTATTTCACTGGCATTTCCAATTACTTGGACATTTTTGGGTTTGTTTCCCTTTTTGTAACTCCTTCAGATAGAGCTTGCGTCACCTAGAAAAGTTAGTCTTCTATCTTGTCTGTATCCTCAAATCTTGTTCTTCAGCCACATCCCACCCTGCTTTAGAAGACTTGGCTCCGAATAACACTGGGCTTGACCCAAACCCTCGTTACCACCCAGAACAATTCACCTTAGAAATCCCCACTTTTCCTGACAACAGCCCATCCCTCTGTGTTTTTTCCTACTCTTAGCCCTCCCTGGAGTTTGGTTTTTGAGCTCATTGGGATCTCTGGTTCCTTGACTCATCTTTTTACTACACATCTTTAAACCAGCTCTGGACTCCAGCATTTCCCTCTCATACCCATCACTTCATCCTCTCTTGCAGCACCCTCCACTCCTGTGTCATCTTGATTTCTGGGCCCATCCACCTGGGTGCTGCCTCCGCTCCCATGTCTGGCTCAGGGCCCTGCTGGGGTTGGATAGCAAAGGGACTCCTTACAGATGTGGTCTCCCAGCAAGCCGTGTTCTCAGGGCTGCTCAGTAACCCTGCCCTCCTCAAGTCCCCCCCAGCTCCTCTCTCCTTCAGGTCTTGGCTCTTGAACAAAAGTTTTTTGTTTAATATCACAGAGAAAACAGAGGCTGTCAAGTGTGAACTTCTTGACCGTCCCACCCAACACCTGCAAATGTGTCTTTATTTAAATCCTGCCTTACTTTCTTCTTTATCTGAGGCAACAATCCTTTATTGTTCCTCTGCCTGTCTAAAGCTAATCCCTCCACCTTCCACCATCCGTTCCAGACTTCTGTCAGATCATGTTCCTTCAATAAGTTCTCTTTCATTTCCACTGGATCCTTCTTTCAACAGGGGGGATACACTAACAACTTCTCCATCTTAAGGGTGAAAGGAAAACATTTGTATTAAGTGCCTACTGCATGTTGGTCACTTGAGAACATACCTCATTTATTCCTCATAACAGTTTTATGATTTATGTTATCCCCATTTTTCAGATAAAAAACCAAGACTCAGAGAGGTTAAGTTAACTAATATTTTAAGTTAGTAGACTGGCTTGGTCTAATGGCAGAACCATCAATGCTACCTCCATTAAGTCCACTCCAAGTTCCCTTCTCTTTTCCTTCATAACCATGCGAGTATGTTAATCAAATAACAAATCTCTTACTTCAACATGGCTTACTAGTGAGTTGTCTGTGGCCATTATTTAAAA
>NW_017731366.1:1978891-1987785 GCF_001890085.2 Hipposideros armiger | reverse complement strand
GTTTTCATGATGCAGGAATACACGTAGAATCATGTTCATCTAATCATGATGATGTGATTGCCTAGTCCTTTGGATCCCTCCTCACATGGGGAAGGCGTCTGTAACCTTCCAGGTTATTAGATCTTACAGTACTGTTTCTCTTCTTCCATCCATGTCCATCTCCCTCTTATCAGACTGAAACTGGTAAAGATGAATTAAATGTGCATTCCTCGTCGACCTGCATCCAGCTCGGAATGTTTCAACACCTAAACCTTTGTTCTAATAAATCTCATTTAGGTGAGCATCTTGCTGGAGCCACGGTGTAATCTTTGGATCACAGTTTTACCCAAAGCAAAATTGTTGGGTGCATAATATGTCTGAAGTCATTGCAATAGAGTTCTGTGTAGCAAGAATCAATAATAATTACCTTGGTATAAACTATTTTCATTCTTTAGAGCCTCAAGACACAGAGAAATATTTAGAAAGAAAAGTCTTCTGAGTCTTCAACTCAAGCAGAAGTAAAACCCAGTTCAGTGTAGGCTCCAGGCTTGTCACCGCCTGCTCAAATGTGAGAGTGGTGCTTCGGGCCTGCCCGAGTCTGCGTAGCTTCCTCTTATTAAAAGAGGCATTTAATTAAACTAAGGCAGTCTTTCTGCCTGACCAGGGCAACTACTGATGAGAATAAAATTGATGGGAGATGAATGGTTAACAGCAGGAGATACATGGGAATACGAAATGAAAGAGCCATAGTCAAACTGAAGAATATTGCCGTAGTATATTATATTTGACATTTACTGCTGTGTCTAATAATGCATCTCTTACTCCTCTCCAGCAGCCATGTTACTTCATTACTTTAAATTTTGGATGCTTTTGTTTTTAAAACAAAAAACAAAAAAACAACAGACATCTCAGTTCTCCATTCCTCATTAGAGTGCATATTTAATTGTGTTCCTCTGTTCATTGTATTTGAATGTTGCCATTCACAGAGAAAAGCTGGCAAAAATCATGTAAATGGCTATGCCTGGCTTTTCCAAGGTATTTAAAATTCTGTCGTTGTTTCCATAAGCTACAGACAGTGGGTTATTTTTCATGGATAGACAGTGCATTCTTCTCTTGAGGTTTTTATGGACAGACTGTATAAAATGATAACACAATGAATGGGGTACCAGCTCTACTATATCAAGGGCCTAAATCAGACATTTCAGACAGGGACTCCATGGGTAGAGCACGTTTCAAATAGGTTTGCAGGTACAGGCGATCACACAAAATTTCAGCATCTTTTGTGAATAATTTTCATGAAAGGTTAATGATATTTTTTACAATAAATTCGAGCTAAGGTGAAGGAAATTCCAGTAATGTAGGTTCAGGTGGCAACCTGAATAAAATTGATAAGATTTGCATGCCAGAATTAAAATAGAGATGTAATCCATCTTCAAAATGGCAAGGGTTTGGATTACTGTAGAAGGCTTAGCAAAGGGGAATCTTCTACTTGCCTGTTCATAGTCCCTTCCATATCACATGATAGTTTTTGCAGTTTTATAATGAGGTACCGTATTCACTAAAGTTCACTTCCACACTCTCATTTCCTGAAAGGGAAGTTGCTTCACTGTAATGGTTTAAAAAGAAGCTATTTTAAGGTTAATTTATAATTAACTCTAACTTACTCATAGTCATTTGAGCTTCCATTTTGTTGTTTCATTTTTATACCTGTTGTGGAAAAATGATCTAAAGAGATTTCTTAAAATTGTCTCTAAGGAGTGTGAAGAAATGTCTATTTGCAGTTAATGATCCAGAAAATCAAGAATTACCCCCAGTTTGCCAATGAAGAATATTTTTTATCAGTTTCAAATTCTTTTTAATGAAAAATGAAATTCTTTTTAATGGAAAAAATTCACATGGAATTAATTTTTATGCATAGCCTTTAATGCGAACTTAAATTCCTAGCTACCCAGGTGTGACATGTGATCCAGTTGTATTTCTTCTGAGAGTCCTAAGTTTGTACATAGAATCTCTTTATCCAAAACTATTATGACCACACTTTTATACTGATTAGTATTTAATAACCAGATTCATCGCTTAATAAATTATAATGTTATATAACACACACCAAAATAGTTTGTTTTAAATCATTGAAAGAATTTCAGCATTATATTCTACAGTTTTCCCATTTAATCTTTTTCTAATCATTGTGATTAATAAACTTGTAAAGAAATGATATTGTACAATACACTGAGAGAAAGTACCATATTTTTGGCTATCTGAAAAACAATAGAGGAAAATGCAACTGCACACACAAAGTATAATTCTTTTCATGGTAAATTTATTTTACTGACTTTTATTTATGTCTCAAGAAAGATAATTTAGCTCATCATTAGGGCAACCATATAATTTATTATCCAACTTTTGAGAATGAAAGGGTTAATATTAATCATCATTCTGGGCAACAGGCATGAACTAGCATATCCTAGAAAAACTGGAACATATAGTCATCCCACTTACCAAAAATTCAATAAAACCATAGCCTAGGCAACATCAAAATAAAAGGAAAATAGAAGAAATAAGAAGAGGTAGTGAAAAACCATTTGCGAATACCTATCTAGACACAACATATATCATTTGGCAGGCTGATACTTGCGGCTCTCCTATATCATTATTTCCTAAATTAGGAATACTTTATTAGTCAGGGTAGGTTAACTGCTGTAATAAAAAAAAATCCAAAATTTCAGCGGCATAGGACAATAAATGTTTACTTCTCACTCAGATCAGAATTCAGTGTAGACTGGTGAGAAAGTGGTGATTGGTGAGCCATGGCTAAGGAACCTAGGCAGACAGAGGGTTCTTTGTCTTGAACTTAGGACAAGCAAAGTAGCCTTGGGTGTAAACATCCAGACAAAAGGGAGAAGAAAGAAAGAGGGTGTGGAGAATTGCATGGAACTTTTGTCATATGTGAATTCTGAAAGCAACATGCATCACTTTCTCCCACATTCATGCCCCAAATCCCATTTCATGACCCCATGTAACTGCAAGGGAATCTGGGGAATATGGTCTACCAGGAGAAAGTAGAAATGGAGTTTGGTGGACACCTAGCAATCTCTATTATTCTCCACAATTTTGGTTGCCAAGTACTCATTTCACTCTTGCTCCTGTACATAGAATAAGGACATCTCATATAGTTTCTGCATGGAGCTCAAACTCTGGAATCTCTGGGAGGTGCCCAGTCCTCTTTATCAGCCTCAGGTGTGACTCCTTATAATCTGCTGACCTGTTAATTAGAAAAGCAAATTATCAATTTCCCACCCTCCTTTCCATACAGTCAGTAAACCATGGTGAAACAGGGATAGACACTGGTTGACATTTTCTGTTGGGAAAATAGATAATCAGTAGTCAGGTAGAAAGCATCTTTCTTACCTTTTTTTTTTTTTGCAGAACCTTGCATTACTCTTTAGCTTCAATCACAAATGTCATCTCCTTTCCTTTTTGATGTTATTCCTCTTGAGAAATCACCAAAATACTCGTATCATATTAAGAACATGTATCTGTTTGCTCTCTTGTAGCTCAGATTAGCAACTGTGCAGCTACTTACTGAGACTCTCGACAGTCCTCATTATTTAAAGCATACAATGGAGTTAACAAGAAATAGAGCTTCTTTATCAGTGATTACAAGGATTATGGAAGGAGATTTATGAGCTCTAAAAGAGTTGTGAAAATTACTTCAGAACCAAGATATATGGGAAGGAAAAAATAGTATAAGAGCAAAGTTATTTGGTTTTCTGACATTCAAATTATTGTTAACTGGCTTATCTCTTTCTATGTCTCCCTAAATTTGGGTACTTTCTATTTGTTTTATGTTTAGTGCCTAGGAACCATAATGATATTATTTCATTTTGTTGGCACGAACTCCATTGATATAGAGGATGGGGAAATGTGTGAAAGTCTGATAATATTTATTGAAGATTTTAAATCCTGATTTAAATATAGAAGAATAGCAAATAAGCAGTTTTAAAAACTTTTTTATTTCAAAATAATTTTAGACTTACGGAAGAGTTGCAGCCATGGTATAGAGAATTCCTATATACCCTTCACCCAGTTTCTCCTAATGTTAACATCTAACATAACCATGGTACAATTTTCAAAAGTAAGGCATTAACTTGGCATAATGTTACCAACCAATCCACAGACTAGTTGGATCACCTTCATTTTTCTACTAGTGTCCGCTTATTGTACCCAGCAGCTGATCTAGGAGCCCATGTTGCATTTTGTTGTCATATCTCCTAAGTCTCCTTCAATCTGTGCCTATTACTCATGATTTCCTTGGCTTCCATCACCTCGACTCTATTGAAAAATAATTTTAGGTATTTTGTAGACTTTACCACAATTTTGGTTTGTATGAGTTTTTCTCAGAGTTAGTCTAAGGCTATGAAATTTGGGGAAGAATACCACAGAGATAAAGTACCTGCCTCATATAGAAAGCCATATGATGTCAACCTGACTTAGCACTAGTGATGTTGTCTTTGATCACTTGGGTAAGTGCTACCTGTCAGGTTTCTCCATTATAAAGGTGCTATTTTTCTCTTTATCATTAATAAACATTTTGGGGGGCAATACTTTGGGCCAGTGTTTGCATCTCATCTGTCACTGCAGGCACCTGCTTTCCTCCAGATTCTGGTAGTTAGTTACCCTACCGCCTCAGCAATATGATGGATAAGAGAAAATCCATGGACTTGCTGTTTGTTCAGCATTTTTGTTATAAGTTTGGGAGCTTTACTGTTTTCACCTTTCAACGGAACCAGAAATCCAATATTTGAGGTTTCAATGCATGCTCTTAATATTAACTGTTAGTTGTTATGGTGGTCAATACTCTAACATCGTTCCATTCGAAAAGATCAGTCTTATTCAAACCTAATCATCCAGTTTCTCCTGCCAGTGATTGTTCTGTAATAAGATGTGACTCACTTTTGTCCAATGAGATAGGAAAAAAGTGTGCTATGGTCCTCCTAAGGAAAGGTTATTTTCTACTAAGAAAAATAGTCCACCATCTTCCACCTCTGGAAGCAGCTATTTCTAGATATGTTACCGAAAACTGTGATCATTGTTTCTAGTATGAAAATGAAGCCAACACAGAGAACAACAAAACAAAGAAGTGAAAAGAACTTGGATCCTTACTGGCACTTCTCAGCTGCTATTCCAGCCAACCACAGAACTGAGCCTATCTGTGGATTTCTATTTATATGCTATTAGGCTTACTGTTTAAACTCAGTTGGAGCCTTGGTATTTCAAGTAGTTGGATCCAGTGACTTGTGACTGTTATCACCACTTTAAGTGAAGTATGTTTTATTTTATTTTATTTTTTTATTTTTTTACTATTAGTTTCAGGTGTACAGAACCATGCAATAGTTATCCTTTGATTTTCTGAAAATATACTACAGTCTATCATTCTACTGTTCATGGGCATTCGGGTTGTTTCCAGTTTTTAGCTTTTAGGAACAACACTGCCATGAATAATCTAGTACATATCTTTTGGTGAGTATGTCCACATTGCTCTTGTGTGTAAACCGAAGAATTAAATTGCTCAGTTATAAGCTATCTGCGTGTTCAGCTTTAATAGATACTACCAAATACTTTTCTAAAGGAGTTCTATCAATTTACCCTCTTACCAGAAAGGTGTGAGTTACAGTTGCCCCATGTTCTTGTCAACACTTGGTAATATCAGTCTTTTCATTTAGGCATTCTGATGTATGTGTATTTGTAGTAATATTGCATTGTGACTAATGATATTTATGTATGTGTTAATATTTGTATCCATATTCATCCTATATTAACTTCTAGATATTTCATAATTTTAGAATCATAGCCTGAGTGTAGATTGTTGGGAAACCACCGAGACAATTAATATTCATGCAAACTAAAGGCCTGTCTGTATACTGTATTTGAAAGTAAAGTGGTGAAAAGGGAGAGATATTAAGCTTCAGTGCATGTTGTCCAATGAATAAGCTCTAGTCCATTTATAAGGGTAGAGTTGTTTTGTAAAGTAGAATAGCAAGATAATGAGATATACTCACCAATGGGAGAGACATAAAAAAAACACAATGGAAAGGAGGGTCTTCATTGAATCATTTACTCTTTTTGGACTCATCTGTAATATAAAGAACAGAATTAGATGAGTTCCATATCCCCCCATTTATAATGTTTTATGATTATTTATATTCTTCTCAAGAATTTTCTTTATAACCTTTTAATCCAAATATTGGTTGTCATCCACACAAAATCCTGAGATCAAGTGTGGGGTCAGGAGGGGACCCTAATGCTCAAATTATTGCCGATGACCCTCGGAGAACAGTTACCTTGAAGGAGGGATCTCTTTGGTTCTCATTTGAATATGGGTGGTGGTGATATGGACACTTCTCTGGAGAAAAAGTTTCATTTTTCTCTTTAGGCTGAAATTCATACTGGTGAGCAGTAGTAAGGTTAGAGTATTAAAAACCCTAGTTGTATGTTTTGAAGGGGAAAAGCTAATTGTAAGACAGACAAATAGCTATTTAGGCCTCAAAACCCCCAGACAAAAGCATATATACATGTAGGTAACCTCAATACCTGTTATGAATGTCTATACAAGCCAGTCTGTGTGGGGGTTTTTTTTTGGGGGGGGGTAGGGTATGCTTTTAAGATCATGGATTATGGCTGAGTACAGAGCTAGATCACTTGTCCAGTGAATATGTTAAAGTTTTATTAAAGTGTCAGTGGGGACACTTTTTTTCTTGGGCAGTGATGTTAATATTTAAAGTCTGTATAAGCAGTTATCTTCTATGACATTAATGCCTCATTTGCCATTTACTTTAAAATCTGTTGCTCTTTTTTTTATTGTTTGAAAACATCCTTTTGTGTGTTCTAGTTTTCAAGTGTAATTAATGATCAGAGCATTTCCTCCCCTTTTATAGCCATGGTTTACTCTTTCAAATCTGTCAGGCAATACTTCATGTTGACCAATTAAGGTTTGAGCATGTCACAGGTTTACTCCGTTGATACTCTAAATAGCATCCCCTCACCGATAGTGAGACATGGGTTTGCTTGGCAGTCTGGTTCTGGTGGTTCACCTCTCACCATCAGTTGAACGCAGGCTCAGAGCCTCTTGGCATTTTTGTACTCAAGAGCCATTTATTTCGGACACATGGTGGTGAGTCCTGGTTTATCTTTAGAAATAGTATGGTCTTGGCTTGTTGAATCATGGACATTCCTATTTGTGAAGTGCATTTTTGTTGATAGGATACTTCATTAATTTCTATAATTTCCCCAAATGTGCAGAGGGCAGCATGGAATGATTATATATATACTGTAGAACATCATGGGTATGTTTCCAATGCCAGTTTCCTTCTTCACCAGCCAGGTAGCCTTTGGAAATTCATCTAAGCTCTCTGTGTGCCATCTGAAAAATAAAGAGTATGACATCTACCAGGGAGGGTTTTTGCAGATTAAGATATAATAAATTTAAAGTATTTGGCACAAAGTGAGCACCCAGTATCAGTGGTTATTTTAATTATAAGAAACACCCCTCTTCCTCATGTATGCATTTACATGACCCTCCAGTTTTGTGCAGTGACATGAAGATCATTTCACTGGGGTCAATAATTGGGAATCTGAGAAATAAGGACTAATGATATTCCAGAGATGGCTGAACATAAAGATATGTTTTACTTTTATGAAGCAGATTCTGTTTAAATATAGCACTGAAATATAAAGAAATTATGCCAGTTTCTTTAGTCAAGAATTTAAGTATAAAAAAGTAGATTTTTATTTTAAAAACTATACTTTTATTGGCTTTTAATTTCCTTAAGAAAAAAAAAAAGCATATGTGTTGAGAGACTAAATATACAAACAATCGTTGAACCATATGTAAAATTCGAACTTTGACCCCACAGGCTGTAGCAACCTGTCCAGGAAACCAATCCCTTACCTACAATAAGCAGCCCCAGAAGCCACCCTACTCTAAGTCAGACTTGCAGGAAGTCAGACATCCATCTCTAGTAACAAGAAGATAAAGTTATCGTCTACTCAGATAAAATAAAAAGGACATCTTTAAGGTTTCTAGACAATGGCATGCATCCTAAACATTATCTAATAATAAAGATTTTGGAATTTCTTTTAAGTATCTTCTTGACTTACAGTGATGTGATTTTGACATTGTACTTACTAACTCTTTTTGACACCAAGGAAATATATTACTTAGTGAGCTACTTTTTCTAAGTAGTATTTTAGTCAGAATCTTTTGCTTTAAATTCATTTTACCTGTGTGGAAAACATTATTCTGGGCTACATCACTGTCAATAGTTCCTATCTCTTTGCCCAGGCAGAAGACGCCATAGTCGTGTAGCATTTAGGGCAGAATTACAGGACTAGACCTGAGTGATTAATTAATGGAGTTTAAGTCCACTTCTTAACCTTGAGTGTGAGACACTAGGGTTCCTGAATTGTCCAATTTGTATTGAGTACCTAATACGTGGCAGATACTATCTAGGTGCTTCAGAAATATCAGTCAACAGACAAAAAACCTGCAGAGCCTATATTCTGGTGTAGGGGCTGTCTTTTATACTTGTAGCAAAAAGTCAAAATTATTGGGTAGGAGCAGGCACTAACATCTTCACATGGTCCCTCTGTCCTTGACTTCTTGTACTTCATTGAAAGCTGTGGGATCCCAAGTCCATTTTGCTGCCTCTGTCTTATTATAACCCAGCTCTATTATCAAAGTCCAAGGGAGCAATCCCGCACCCTACCTCCCACCCAAGGGTGAGACTGAGCCTGTGTTCAAGTGAAAAAGAGCATTCAAGAGCCAGCCGAGTGGCTCAGTTGGTTAAGAGCTCGCTCAAGAGTTTGAGCTCTGAGCAACAGCGGTTCGAGTCCAGCCCGAGCTGAGCAGCCGCTGA
>NW_017731366.1:1970547-1976371 GCF_001890085.2 Hipposideros armiger | reverse complement strand
ATGTCCAAGTTATTAGCATATTTTTAAGTGCTCCCAAGCTAGGGGAGGTATTGATAAGAAAATACGTCTTTGGAATTTGGAATTATCACCTTGTAAATTCAATCTAGAATCAGGATACAACAAGGGATATGCTCTTTTAGCAAATTTAAACTACATAATACAGTATGGTTAACCATTGTCACCATGCTGTACATTAGATCCCCAGACCTTATTCATCTTATAACTGCAAGTTTGTACCATTTGACCAACATCTTTCCATTTTCCCCAGCCCTAGCGCCTGGCAACCGTCTGTCTACTATCTGTTTCTGTGAGTTTTACCTTTTTTTTTTTTTCACTTGTAAATATTAGTATTTATAAATCATTTTAAATGTTAGATATAGATACATTCTTCAGTGTCCTGAGTTACATTATTTATTATTATTATTATCATTATTATTAGTTTTAGGTATACAGAACAATGCAATAGTTATCCTTTTCACCCCTCACAAAGTAACAACCCCTCTCCCCCATCCACTGCCCTCCCCCCCATATTATACATATCTGTTACAATTCCATTGACTCCATTCCCACACTCTACTCCACATCCCATGACTATATGTATATAAAATTATAGTTGACATACAATATTATTCAACATCAGTGTGGTGGTCAGGCCTCTATGTTACATTATTTTTTAAATATTTTTTTTTATTAGTTTCAGGTTTACAATACAATGTAATAGTTAGACATTTACACCCCTCACAAAGTGATAACCCTCCCAATCTACTATCCCTCTGACATGGTATATAGCTGTTACTATACCATTGCCTATATTCCCTATGCTGTACTTTTACATCCCGTGACCACATATATATATATGCATTTAATTATAGTTGACATTCAATGTTATTCTACTTCAGCTTCAGGTGTATAGCACAGTGGTCAGGCATCTACACAGTCGAAGTCATCCCCCTGATAAGTCAAGTGCCCATCTGGCTCCTTACATAATCTTTACAACATTATTGATTATATTCCTCATACTGTATTTCATATCCCCGTGACCCCTATGTTTATTGCAGTGCTATTCACAGTAGCCAAGATATGGAAACAACTGAAATGTCCATCAATAGATTACTGGATAAAGAAACTGTGGTACATTTATACAATGGAATATTACTTGGCCATAAAAAAGAATGAAATCTTACCATTTACAACATGGATGGACCTAGAGAATATTATGCGAACTGAAATAAGTCAGACTGAGAAAGACAAATACCATATGACCTCACTTATATGTGGAATCTAAAGAACAGAATAAACAAGCAAACAAAACAGAAATAGACTCAGAGATATAGAGAAAAAACTGATGGTTGCTAGATGGGAGGGGAGTGCAGATGGGGGGAAAGGAGAAGGAATTAGAAAGTACAAATTGGTAATCACAATATGAGTCTTACTTTTTAAAATTCCGTGTATAAGTGAGATTATATAGTATTTGTCTTTTTCTGTTTAATTTATCTCCCTTAGCACAATGCCCTCAAGGTTCATCTATGTTGTCACAAATGGTAGAATTTTTTTCTTTTTTATGGCTGAAAAATATTCCATTGTGTATATTCGACATCTATATATCTATTTGATAAATTCCACATTTATTTTTTAGTCCATTCATCCATCAGCTGACACTTAGGTTGTGTCCAAGTACATGGATTTTAGAGTTGGGCAACCAAGGCTGTATTCCCAGCTCAGCTACTCATGACCTTGGGAAAGCAGTAACTTTTCTCATCCTCCTCTTTCCCATTGGTTCAGTGGAATTATTAATATCTATTCAGCAGCTCTGAGGGGAGGATTTTTAGCACAGAGCAGGGAATGTTGTAAGGCTAGGTAACTGTCAGCTCAGGTTCTCCAGTTAGGTTTCTAGAGGACTTTCTAGCCTCCTGGAAACCTAGGCAATGCTGAGATTATTAGCAAGATTTCAAGTCAAGCTGCCATGAACATAAGTAACAGACCCTAAAGCTTTCTAAGTTGGCAGGATTTCTTTAATTAAAGAGTCCTAGTAATACTGTTGGGGGGATGGTAATACAGGGGCGGATGTGCATGGGGTAATTTTGTTGCAAATGCAAATTAGTTTTCTTGTCATTTGCTAGCAAACCCACTGTTTACAATAACTGTTCATAATGAATCAGGCTGGTATTTTGTTCATACATTTTCCCTTGAGTCTTTAATAACTGCTTCTGTGTTTTACGCTTACTTGTGGAATGAGACTCTTGTGGAAATGCAATCCTATTTTATAGTCTCTGTAGAAATGAGAGACAGAATAAAAAAAAAAAAAGAACTGCAAAGGAGGCAAATTAGTGGTCAGAAGAGTTCCAAGAAAGAAAGGAGTGCTCCTTCAGTCAGGCCTGGAAAGTGTGTGCAGAAAATGAAGGATCATTTTGAACGCTTCCATCGATGAAGTGGTTGAGCAGAATTAAAAATATAGCAAAGCCCGGCCAACCGAGTGGCGCGTTGGTTAAGAACTGGCTTGGGACACCAGAGGGCCCCAGTTCGGATCCCACATATGAGGGCCAGTGACACTGCCGTCTACAGCTAAGATGCTGAACAACAGCTCGACCTGGAGCTGGGCTGCCATCGTGAGTCGCCGGCGACGGCGTGGGCTGCAGTCTCCTGCTGCAGTGGGTTGCCATGGGCTACCGTGTGTAGCCGGCAGCCAGCGTGAGCGGCCAGCAGCCAGCGTGAGCGGCCAGGAGCCGCCGTGAGCGGCCGTCCAGAAGCCAGTGACTGACCTGCCTCACCCGGGAAGAGTGCAATGATGGTGCCAACTTGGGCCAGTGAAGCAACATCCTCCACAACTAGACTGAAGAACAAAACAATAGCAACTTGTCTGTTTCCCTTCCCCCAGTCCCCCAATAAAAATCTTTAAAAAATATATATAGCAAAGCCTTGGCGCTTGGTTAGGTGGAAATCTTGCATGACCGAACTGAATGGCCATACAATGCAGCAAATACTTACTGATACCTGCTATGTTCTAGACCTTTTATAAGATCTAAACTGCACTATCCAATATGATATCCATTAGTCACATGTGCCTATTTGATTTTAAAATACTTAAAATTAAATAACATTTAAAAATTCAGTTTATCATCTGCACTAACCACATCTCAAATTCAAGCCACAAAACATATGGCTAGTGTTACTCTATTGGAGAGCATAGAGGAATGGTTCATTCATTACAGAAAGTTCTATCAGGCCGTGGTACATAGACGTGTAATGATATGAGGTATGCGGATGACCAAGGCATGACTCCTGCCCTTGAAAAACTTATAACCTTGAAAGGCAGATGAACATGTCAAGAAATAAGCCAGTTACTGGGGCCATGATAGAAGTATGTCAACATACTGTTGTGGGGGTTGGAGCTGGGTGAGGAGGCTTAAAAGAGATGGGTTATAGGAAATCTAGGAGGATGAAGGGCGAGCAGCTGTTCAGAGAGGCTTCATCGAGGCTGAAGAAATGTCCTGAAGGTTCTAAAGGTGTATTTCCCCAGGTGGACAGGGCGGGAGAGCATTAGGATTGGAAGGTGTAGAAGAGCAAGTGAAGGAAGGGTGAAGCCGTGGGGCGCGTTCAGGAAAATGACCCTGGTGTAGTTTGGCTGGGAGTACTGAGCCCAGCCAGGTGAGTGGGGCTGAGGCTGGGAGGGCTGGGGTACCACACCCAGGGGTCAGGAGCTCGTCTTTTGGGCGGTGAGGAAATAGTGAAGGGTTTTGAGCAACAGAGTAAATTATATGATCAGATTTATGTGAGTTGGAATGGGAAGAGCTTGGAGTTTATTGTGAAAGGGTCCATATCTTTTCTTTTAAGCTGAGCCATCCTGCCACCTGTTGGCAGCTCAGCGGCTGCTCAGCTCGGGCCGGGAAACGAACTGCTGTTGCTCAGAGCTCACACTCTTGAGCGAGCTCTTAACCAACTGAGCCACTCAGCCGGCCCAAAGGGTCGATATCTTGACTGTTGCACGTTGCACTGTCTTTGGTCAAGTTATTTCATTCTTCTGAGTCTCAGTTTTCTCATATGTGAACTGAGACTTATCTCTGCCTCACAGGGATGATATGAGGATGAAATAATGGAATGTAGGTGGAGCAGGCAGCACATTCCCTGGTACACAGTAAGTGTCCAATCAATCTTAGATGCTTTTCTTTTGGCTTTATTGTTGCAAAGGAAATGACATGAGGGAGGCCTGTCTGGGCCCTCAGAGACACATTAATGTCTTAATTAGCTAGTTAACCAATGTGCCTTAATGTTGAGTGGGAGTGAGAATGTGTGGAGGAATAGCGCGTGGGCGCGCGCGCGCGCGCGCGCACACACACACACACACACACACACACACACACTTTCTCCTGCACAAGGAGATAATCTAAACTACAAGGTGGCACTAGCATCAGGTGTGTGTTAGGGAGTGTTTATTGGGAATTATTTTTCAATGAGGGACTGGGCACGCTTAAAAGCAGAGAATTGAATGAACCAAGGAGAAGGTAATGTTGCTATAGAGATAGGAAATAAAGATGGGTCCCCAGTGCAATCATGAGGTATGACGTCTACAACAAAACACCTACCCACCTTCTCCTCTCCCAGAGCCTGTGCTGGGCACTCCTAAGCTGNATAGCTGCACAGTATTCCATCTCTGGATGGGCCATAATTTGTTTTATCAGCCTCCTATTGGTGGACATTTGAGTGCCTTCAGTCTTTTGCCACTTAAAGCAATGCTGGAATAAATATCCTTTTGCATACATCTTTGCACACTGTGGAAATCAGCTAAGACTAACCAAATGAGAAAAACAAAGGCTATTTATTCAAGGCTATTCAAAGCCTATTTTGGCAGACTCAAAGGCAGGCAGAGGAGAGGGAAAGCCTTACAGTGAAAAACAAAGGAAAAAGGAAGGCTTCAGGTATGCCCTGATTGGAGATGTGTTGGTATGGGGGAGCGGAGGTCGGACATCCCAAGTGATTAGTTGGGGAACGTATTTGGCTTTTTCTGATGAGCCTAAGTTGGAGGTGGGGATAAAAATTAGGGAAGCTGTCAGCTATTAATCAAGTCCTGGATGTTTTGAGCTGATTGTTAACAGAAGCTATTGTTTAGCTTCCTGGATTGTTACTAGAGATAGGTGTCTGGCTTCCTGCAAGTCTGACATATTAATAGTAGGCTGGCTTCTGGGGCTATTTATTGTTGGTAAGGGATTCATTTCCTGGACAGGTTGCTACAGCCTGTGGGTCAAAGTTCTAATTTTACATTTGGTTCAAGGATTGTTCGTTTGTATATTTAGTCTCTTAACACATATGCAAATATATCTATAAGATAAATTCCTAATAGTACAATTTATATAAATTTTGTTAGATTGCCTTTTATAAATTTTGGTTAATTTGTAGTTCTCACACCCTTATGGGGATATAACAGAGTGTATATATTACCAAACTTTGCATTTTTGCCAGTCTGATAGGTAAAAAATAGTTTCTCAGCATAGTTTAATTTGTACGTGAGGTTTAGGACTTTTATCATGTAAAAAAATCATGTTTTCCTGGGCCGGCCGAGTGGCGCATTGGTTAAGAGCTGACTTGGGATGCCAGAGGGCCCCTGCTTGGATCCTACATATGGGGGCCAGTGACACTGCCCTCTACAGCTAAGATGCTGAACAACAGCTCAACCTGGAGCTGTGCTGCCGTGAGTCGCCTGTGACGGTGTAGGCTGCAGCCCCTGCAGCAGTGGGTTGCTATGGGCTACCGTGTGTGTAGCCAGCAGCCAGCGTGAGCGGCCAGCAGCTGCAGTGAGCGGCCGTCCAGAAGCCGGCGACTGATCTGCCTC
>NW_017731366.1:1857408-1964547 GCF_001890085.2 Hipposideros armiger | reverse complement strand
CCTGCTTTTCTCTATCATCTCACTTCTTGTTGTTTTTTTCTTGCCAACATTTCTCGTCTTCTCTTAACAGTTGAAAATTGCTTCAAATAGTGCATCAGAACTCTAGTTCTGTTTATAAATCTGTAGCAGTGTTTCCTAGTTAATTAAAGACCCTCAACTTCCACTGCCATTGAAAGTAAAAGTGAGGGCATACTTTTATTTATAATAGTTCTAATGGTTATGTCCTATTAATTGGAAGCTCTGAGTAGATTTATTTATCTTTGATTAATAAAACATTGGAAAATTAATTGTCAACATGTGCAGTTTGATGCATAAAACCTTTTAAAACACCTGGCCCATGGAGGTGGGGGGTGTCATTAGGGACATTAGGAAGTAAACAGACTGAGTCACTGGCCTGTAGCAGCACTGCTCTGATTTGTGGGATGATAAAACCAGCTACATTGTCTTTTCTTTAAGGTTGCTGAAAGACAATCACATTTTTATACATTTTCTCCTGGTTTTTGGTGTAGACCATTATCAAAGTATGCATAGATCAGGAATGCCTTTTTCTTTCTGCTTTGTTTAGAAATATAATTGGAGAGATGGCATCTCGTAAAATTGCAGACTAGCCTGGAAATCATTTGTCACGAGAAATGTAGTGAGAATGATAGATAACCCTAAGATCTGTCAACATATGAGGACTGTTGTAGTCCTAAACTTCCAGAGCTAAATTTCCTCCAAGTCAAGTTAGTAATTTGTTTCTGTTTCTTCTTTTGGTGCAGTGAGGTATTTTAATAAATATTCCAACTTACAGCATTCCACTTAAAAATTTTAATCTTTGTAGATTTATAGTATTGCAATTCCACTGTCAAAAAGACAGATACTGATACGTATTTTAAGGTAATCTTATATGATTATTTTTCAGTGCACTGTATCAATCAGTGCTCTGACAGTCCATAAAATGTTACAGCTCATAAAGAACCAGTAAATACTCAATTCTCAAGGTACAGCAGAAAAACTAAATTAAATTGATTACATAACTATAAAATAATTAGTTCTGTATTTCCACACAACTTTGTTTGAGAACTTCTCTGTCACAGATCACTATTGGAAAAGGAACTGGTACTTACTAAGTCTATCCAGTGTCACACCCTGTGCTTGAATTTTTTATTTTTTACGTTATGTCCCAGATATCTCCCCTCTTCTTCCTTCCTCAAGGTGATTCATTTTCTCCTCTTGCTTCAACTACCTTATATATGCTGATAGATTCTAAACTGGTATCCCATCCCAGACATCTCTTTCACTGCACAGATCCATATGCCCCAGTGCCCACTGGGCATGGCTCGGATGGGATTTCCCCTTATCAGCTGACTCCAATACAATGGTTTGAGTAGTTAACTGGGGAGGTATCCCAGAAAGCTCCAGTAGGGGATTGAGGAAGCGATGCAGGAATTGAGGGTTTGTCATGAAGCAGAATACCACTGTGTACATCGGGGTTCAGTCCTGGTGGGGAACTCGGAGACAGTGTAAAAGACGCTTTAGATGGGTTTTCCCCCACAGAGATGAGGGAGCTGGGGCTTGTATCTGTCAACTCCCTCTGTCATTGCCCACAGCTGCTTCAGAGAGTAGCTCCCATCTAGTCGGTTTGGATGCCCCTGAACAGTGGGGAGAGGAAACTCTCAGATGGACAGTCACAGGTGCGTGCCCAGGAGGGTGGAGGCAGTGCATTTCCACAGAAATGTTGCTCAGATTCATCATGCTCTGTGCATCCACACTTGTTTTCCCTCCACAGCCTGAGGAATGTGATACAATTTACTCCTTGATCCAGGCAGAAACCACACCCCACCCCCAATCACCAACTTCCTCTCAGGGACCAAATCTTATCAGTTTTACCTCCTCAATAGATCCTGTTCTGTCCACTTTTTTCTCTAGACCCTGGTGCTACGTTACTTTAGTCCCTCATTATTCTTGCCATACTTTCCCGCCCCCTGACTGGTTTGCTGTCAGCCATGCCTGTCTACCAGCCTTTCTCCTTCTGGAGGTGAGAGTTCCAAAATGTTGATTTGTCCATGTCCCTTCTCTGCTTAAACCATGAATGGCTGCCGGAGTAAAGTTTAAACCCCCTGGTGCTGCATGCGAGACCCTTTATGGTATCACTCTTCTCATGCCATGTCACATTCCCTTCGCTGTGCTCCCTGGACACACTGCATGGCTGCAGCCTTAGGGTGTTTGCACAAGACCCTACCCAGTCCAGCTCATCCCTGAGGTGACCCCTGCTGGGGGTGCCTCATCCTGACTCCTGACTGACTCCCGCTGTGCTTGCTCAGATCACTGAACACCTTATTTGTCCATCCCTTCAACTCTGAGTATCCCGAAGGCAGAAGCTGTCTGTGAGTCTCAGTTCCTACCACCTAGCACAGTACCTGCGCACAGTAGGTGCTCAATAAATAGTTATTGAATTAATTTGCCAAAATTATCTTTTTTAATCCTCAAAGCAGTCCTGTAAGCTTATCTTTACAGATAAAAATGCTAAGGTCAGGTCAGCTAAACACTTTGCTCAAGATCACAGAGCTAATAAACGATCAAATCAGGATTTGAACACAAATCTGTCGCCGAAGTCCATATTCTTTCCATTAAATCACATTAATTTTTCCATTGTAAAGCACTCAGCCTTTTCTCTATTTCACCCTTTATGAATTTACAGAAAATAACCTGAGTTTTTCAATTTGTCTAGAAATGAATGTGTTCACAGGTAGCTTTCTTTTAGAAAGGAAATAATGAGCACCCAGGAATGAGACCTGAAAGGTTTTGGGTAGAACTTGCTGCAAGTAGCCTGTGACTTTGTAGCGGAACTTTTATGTGTGGTGGTTAGATGATGGAAACGAATATCCATGGTTAGGTTGTGATGCCTCTAAGCCTGTGGAATTTAAATAAGCATCAGTCAGTTTGATAGTCAAGAGGATATATGTGAGGGCCTGGGGGGTGGGCAGGGTGAGGCGATTTGGAAATATAAGCAGTAAATTTTCATACATCACTGATCACGGAAGTGAAATGATTATCCATCAATTACAAGGCAGTTAAGTGGATATGTTTCTGGGGTTTTACTGCTCTATTTACGTATCCCGGTCTCCTGCAAGGGCGACTTATGTGCCACAGTCCAGGCCTCTCAGTCAGCACCCGTTTCAGTGCATGTTGAAAATAGAGCGGTCATTGGATTTAGAAATAAACAACACAGAAGAAGGGGTGGCCCTGAGAGACTATTCTTTTGAAATAAATGTGTACCTTGGAAAGTATAAGGAAATAATTTCCCAAGCTAAAAGTAGGTCAGCCTCAAAGGAATATTTTTTATTTTTATTTTTTTAGCTGAGCCATCCTGCCACCTGTTGGCAGCTCAGCAGCAACTCAGCTCGGGCCAGGAATCGAACCACTGTTGCTCAGAGCTCGTGCTCATGATCTCAAAGGAGTATGTTTATGTTGTGGAACTTAAAATACAAGCTTATTTATAAAAGTTATTAAATTATCTATAAATCCAAAGTTACAAAGGTATGTTTTCTTAACATCCATTTAAATTCTGGGTCACTTGGATCCCTGATATAAGGATTTGGAAAATATAAGACTTGGAAAATTTAGGAAAGGAAGTAAATGAGAAAATGAATGTAAGACCCTCATTGTAGTATATAGAACATACTAAACAATCAATAAATGATTGTTTATTATTAATTATCATTAATATTATAAGAAAAGACAAGTACTGAATGAGATCTTGTTTTTCTGTGTTGTTGGTGTTAGTTAGCATCCAGCTGTCAACACTTTACCACATGCACACACACACACATGCGCACATGCACATACACACATGCACGCGCACACGCGCGCGCACACACACACACACACACACAAACACACACTGACTTTTTCTGTGAGATTGAAATTAAATTCGTAATTTCTCAAGTGCTCACAATTCTATCCTCAAAGAACACAGCAGATGTGAAAGATGAATTGAAGATATCAAAGACTATTCATAAGAATATATATATACATATGGGCCTTCTTACAATACGTGCTTTAAAGGTATTCACTAGAAGTCAACCTTTGGGTTGAATTTTTGTATTACTCTGATATCACCAAAATGCAATAGAATCTCTTTTTTATCAGCACTGTCTTAAAAAATATTTTATATTAAATTGGAAACAAATTACTAATATTCATGGGATTTTTCAAGTAAACATTGAAATTTAGAAGGTGTTGAATGGGCCTTTAGTCCTGATAGACTGGACCTATGGCCTAAATGCTTAATTCTGAATTCCTAGTGAATGATATCCTACCAGTTAAGCCAAAAAAGATAATTAATAGAAAAGGAAGCAAGTATTAAAAGCATACCTCCCAGTTTTGAAACATTCACTCAATAGCTTACTCAAACATATTGCCCAAGATTATATGCCATGGAGAAAAAGAAAACCGTATTACATACCCCTCAACTTGTAAAGTTGTGAGAGATTGTATCATTCAAGAACCCACTTTATCGTGTGGAAATACTGCTAGATAATATCTGATCATTCTAAATGGGCCTTCCAGCTCATCTGAAAGCATATGAAGAGGTTGTAGGGGAAACTGTCTCACTAGTTGGCTTTGTATGTGGTTCAGGGGAGGGCAAGTGAAGGTATCAAGAAAGATCATTGCTCTGAAAGAGACAACTATATATTGGGTTTGACACAGCACTCCTAGTACTTCCACTTTGCCCCAGGACCAGCGCTGACAAATCCTACCCTGTCTTTTTTTTTTTTTATATACCTGAGGTTTTTTGTTTGTTTGTTATGTTTTGTTTTTAAATTGTGTGTAGTATTTTTTTCTTTTTTGTATACATTTCTGTGAGTTTTAACACATGCATAGATTCAGATAAGCACTACCACAATGAGGAGGATACGGAACAGCCCTGTCTCCCCCGCCACATTCCCTCATGCTGCCTCTTTGTGCTTTTGCACAACCCCTAACCCCTGGTAACCCCTGGTCTGTTCTCCATCCTTCTGCGGTCTCTGGAATGTTCTAGACATGGAATTATTCAATATTATGTAACCTTATAAGACTGGTTTCTTTTATTTAGTATAACGCTCTTGAGAGCCAATCGTGTTGTTACATGTACCAAGAGTTTGGTCCCTTATATTGCCAAGTAGTATTCCATTGTATGGATGTAACTCCATTTGTTTACACGTTCTCCGATTGAAGGATATTTGGGTTGTTTGCAGTTTTTCACTACTATGTATAATGCTGCTATAACCATTCATGTACGGGTGTTTTTTATTAATGAATGTAAGTTTTTATTTCTCTTGGGTAAATAACTAAGGGTGGGATTGCTGAGCCAAATGCTCAGCATTTGTCCAGGTTTATAGGAATCTGCCACACCATTTTTCACAGTGGCAGGACGATTTTGCATTCCACCAGTACTGTATGAGATCCGCTTCCTCCATATCCTTGTAAGCACTTGGTATGGTCAGCCTTTTTTTATTTTAACCATTCTAAATCTCCTCTGTCTTCTAATAATCAGGTCTCTATTCTCTGTGCCATCAGTGACCACCCGTGGCATCCCAAATTGTCTGTTAAGAAATCTTGGGACACATTCTTATTTTAAAATACTGACCTCATTCAATACAAAAAGCATATGGTGGCACAATTTACTTCTAAATACCGTCATGCATTGTAAAATCACCATCTCCATCCTATGACAACAGAGAATGCTTTCTCATTGTTAGGCATTAAACACACCACGCCATTATGTATAATAGATGAGCATTCATTTTTGTTTACATTGGGCCTACCTTAAGTGCTTAAATTGGAAAATATCAAAGACCATTCAGTAAAACTTTACGTATCCTTTGGTCTTATCTTCATTATCATTTGTGATGAACCCCCACTGCTTTCTCACTAGCAGCTTGCTTTCAACAAATATTTGTTGTGCTCCCCTCTTTGTGTCAGGAACATTTTTAGGTGCTAGGGATACCGCAGTGAATAAAACAGACCCAAATGCTTGCCCTCACAATGCTAAAATTTTTAGAGTGGGTCAAGGAATAGAGAATAAATCATTTAAATAGGAAATTTTTCAAAGGCAAAGTGCCATAAAAAATAAAGCAGGCAGAGAGTTTGGAATCTTGGAGAGGATAAGAAAAGCTTCAGTGCGCAGGTGATGTTTGAGTACAAACTTGAGTGAGGTGAGAGTGAGCGCTGCAGATCCCTCCATAATCACGTTACGTGGCATAGGCTGTGAGACAGGAGCATACAAGGCATGAGCAAAGAGCAGCAAAAAGTCAGGGTGGCTGGTGGAGAGTGTGAGCAGGAAGATGGTAAGAGATGAGATCTGAGAGGTAACTCTGGATCATATTGTGTAGGACCTTATAAGCCACGATAGTAATTCTGGCTTTTTCTCAAGATGGGAAACCATTAGAAGGTTTTGAGCAGAGACGTGATGTAATCAAATGCTTCCATGTACAATGTAAACTTGAGACCAAGGATGGAAGCAGAAAGACCAGGTTAGAGGCTATTACAGTAATCCAGGCAAGAGATGACGATAGTTTGAACCAGGATGGCACCAGTGGCAACGTGAATCTAGCCAAGCTGTAGGAATGTCTTTTATCTGAACATCCTGATAGTATATTGAATGCTATTGCTATTTTTAAGGCGAAGAAGACTCATTTTTAACATGCTGGTACATTACCAACATTTGTATTTATCAAATATGTGAGGCTGTGCTTAAAGAATCTACAGAGTGCATATTGCAATTCCAAGCACATGAAGCTACACCAATCATAGAACCTTGAATGCATGTACTTTGGGAAATGCTACACTTACGGGTTATAGCTGAAGTGTAGGGCCTCGATCGGGTGACACAGTTATCACCAGTACTGAGGATACTTCTAGCATTTTATAGCCAATTATGGAAGTATTGGCAGGTTCCGTGGCCATTTCACAGGCAGCCAGATGAAACAATCAAAGGAAGCTCACTGGAGGGTTTCACCTCTTCTGTGCATGCCTAGTGCAATAAAGAATTATTATGAGTGCCTTTTAGAAACTACAAAGGCTTCTGACATATTCAAAATGATAAAAAACTGTCTTTGCCAAGCAAAACGTGATTAAAAAAAAAATCTTGGTGCTCTTTACTCAGATGGCAACACTGTGAGGTGGATTATACATAATGTTTCAATATTTTGGTAAAGAAAGAAACTCCTTGTTTCTAATACATCAGCAAGAACTGGTGTTAGTCTCTGCCATCAGGCTTGAAAAAAATCTTATCCAAGATCACAGGCATCACTTCCTTCTTCAGAGACACTTTTTCAGGAAGTTTCAAGAAGTAGAAAGAAAATATTAAGTTTTTCTCCATTTATAGGAGTTCTCTGGCTGTCTATTAAATGTCTTGAAACATGAAACTACGTTTCAGAAAGCAGCTTCATTTATTTGAGATAAGAACAAAGCCCCCTTTGGTTAACCGTTTGATAGAGAGGCCTACATTCATATGTGAACTTATTAAATGGACTCGGGTATGAGGGCGTGGATGGATTTTAACAGACAAAACTTTCCAGAATTTCAACTCCCTATTAAATTTTTCTCTATGACTGACCTGCCTGAGAACATACTTTAGATTATTTCTCCTTTCCCACTTTTTTTTTTCATAACTGCCCTTCTTCCACTTAAAAAGAAAAAGAAAGTATATCTTTCATCCACCCAAAATTTAATGTGCTGCATTTGTCCATGGTGTAAAAATCTCCAAGACATAAAATATTGACACTGATTTTGAGAGGAACTGATTCTACCCACTAGGTAATAAATCATTTCATAAATCAGATAATTTTCAATTCTTTGTTTTCAATGAAATTGAAGAAGGACCTAATCTAGTTGTCAAGAGATAGATTATTAAATATAATATTTGATGACAGACACTGATTTTAAGAATATAACATAAAGGGATTTTAGGGATTTGGGCAACATTGCTAGAACTGAATTCTTATCCATTCTCACCTACTTATGTAAAGAAGGTTTCTCATGCTTACATCTATAAAAATAATAGATAGGAATAGAATTGATACAAAACCTCTTTCATTCTACTAAGTGGTAATACTTATTCAAAGATAGATAAACTAATAGAAAAATGTCTTGATCCATCTCATTAAATGATTTAATTCCAATAAGAATAATTTTTACCTCTAGTAATTATCAATAGAAATTTGTAATATATTTATGTTGTCTTAATTAATTATGTACTGCTAGTAATTATATTGATAATTAAAACTAGAATAAATTTTAAATACTTGAAGCCTTGCCATAGGAAATAAATTTTTTAAATGCATTCACATTTTATGCAGAGAAATAAGACTGAGTAATCAATAAAAAGATTTTCAAACATATAATTTACATTAAATACAGATAAAATTCTGTAGGTGGAAAAAAATGTCAAATTCCTTTTCTGTTCACTAATATGTCCAACTTTTACTCTAGATCTCAGCATTTTATCATAGTTATTTTCACCTCTGTCTCTGAAAATCTGAACCCCTGGGCTGTCTCTGAATCTGTTTTTGTTGACTGTTTCTTCTCTTGACCATGAGTCTCTTTTGCTTTTTTGTGAAAATTATAATTTTTGTTAGGAAGAACATTTTGTGTAAGATATTAATAGAGACTGAAGAAAATATTTATTTCTCAAAAGGGGGATACCCCTTTTCTGTCAGGCTGCTGGAGTGGGAACTCAAGTCAATCTGAATTGCATTTGACCATGCTTGGGGCTTTTTTTGCACCTGTGGTTTGATCTGGTTCATGACTGCTGGCTTCAAATAATTAGAGGTCATTTTCAAGACTTTCCTTCCAACAGGACCTGGTTTCAGAGTATTGTAGATTCCATGAACCTTCCTGTGCTGTGGAGTTCAACTTCCAAATTTTGGAACAATGAGTAATCATAGTTACAGCCCAGGTGGCATGGTTTTGAGTCACTGAGGAGTTTTCTTTGGTAGTCTGCCCATGCTTTCTGCACCTGGGAAGATATCTTTCAACATGATTGTCCCTTCCCTGGATCTTGGAGTGCTTCTGCCCTAAGCCCTGAAAGAGTTTGTCTTAGCAATTCTGCCCAGCTATTAATCTTTGTAGTTAAAAATTTGGAGAGCCTGATTTCTTTGAAGAAAGGTCCCCTGCTTCTTTTATTAAATAAGCCCAAGCCATGCATTATAAAATGGCCTCTATCTGCCCCCGCCCCCCCTCGCCTAAGCCTTAGCTACCTGGAATCAGTAGCTATTCTCGGAAATCATGCACATGCAAAAATAGGATGTAATATTATAACCTTAGAGTCTCCACTTCTGTAATTGCACCTTGCCTCAGTTTACCCTGTGCCAATCGGAGCCCAGAAAAACCCAAGAGTTCCTCTAAAGGCCCCATTGTTCCACTTCCCTTATAGGTAATCTCTGCCCAGCAACAGTAACGGGATATATCTAGCTAATGCTTAAAACGGTCTATACTAATAATTAATAAGGTAAGATATTTATATAATCCAGCTATCTTAGCTTCTGTAATAATGCTTTGTTAGGACTGAACACTTATCCTAACAAGAGACCCCAACCCAATAATAGAGGGGGCTGGGGTCTAAGAGACATTCCACCTAAGTTTCAACATTACTTGGGGATCTTTCTACCTAGACATATCTCCTATGCTTGGAACTTCCTCATTTAGATCTGTTGCTAGTTTCTGTATAACTCAATGGAATTTTCTGCCTCAGTGTACCTTTGTGGTTTTTGCCTTTTATAAACCCTACCCAACTTCCCTTCAGGGCTGTGAGGTCTTTGGAGCATTAACCCACTCATAGTTGCCGGCTTTTGCAATCAAAGACTCCTGATTTGGCCTAACTAGTGTCGTTGTCTGCCTGCCTTGAGACTTGTACCTTACAACACCTTTTTCTCAGCTCTCTATCTGTGTCCCCATCATGCTCTATCTTTTGAAAGAGTTTAGCACTTGGGAGAGTTTCTGTGTACATCAAAGGAAAATCTCTCTCAGCTTTCCTTCTCTGGTCCCTAGCTTTGGGCATTTTCCCTCCATATTCATTTACCTGTGAGCAAAAGTTGGTAGGTAGGTACATATTCGCAGAGTTAAGTGAGGTTTCTAGGGTTATAATCCATAATGTCATCCCACACACAGCTGTTTGTTTAGTGGTTAGCTGGCTGTTTTTCACCCCTGTCTACGGGGGGAGCCATAGATGTCTCTCACAAAGAGCTTCTATCTTTCTGGAGTTTACTTAGACTTCTTTATAACCTATTAGGCTTTCTTTGTGGCTCCTTTTATTATTTATTTATTTATTTTACATTTTTTGTTTGTCAGGGTGGGAACAGTGGTCCATTGTGACTTTCTACATCCAAACCAGAAGTCCTATTTAAACGTATATTAAAACTAACGATTGTCGATAGCAAATCATTCGTTGATCAGATTCCAGTAATTACACTTAAATGTGATGTTTCAACTTGATTTTAAGAGATTAGTATATACAGTATGCCAAGAATCATATCCTTCAGAACTATTTAAACTTATAATGAAAAATTTTAGATGTCAACTTAAAAAATGTAAGGGAATAATATGTAGTTTTAAGTATTCTTTTGGGAGTACATGACTGATCTCAGCCATAATAATAAAGGTGGTCTTTTGATTCTTTCTTGATCATGGGAGTTAGGTTGACTGGCCTAGCTTTGCTTCAGGCTGCGGGTCCTCTCAACTTGGCTTCAGTCCTCTTTCTGCAGGCTGGCGTGGAATGGGGTCAAAGCCTGTCACCTTTTCTCTAGCTGGGAATTGAAGACATTTGGAACAACCTAGAACTCTTTTGTAAAAATACATCTTAAAAGCTACCACTTATGTATCTTATAATTTTCATCTCAAAGATATATAATTTTAAAATATCTGTGATTTAGATAAAGCTAAGTTTCAATTTCCAACCCAAATGTAATGCATTTCAGAATTCAGAATTGTTTCTGGTTAAAACAAATTGTTACAGCAAATATTACTTTACCAAGTCAGCAATTTAAAATAATCTATTCCAAAATAAGTGCTGTTCAACAGATAGTGTAGGAAACACGTTTACTTTTTTAGTACATCACTTATAATAAATTAGCTATTCAATTTTCTTTCTTTTAAACCTAAGTTTTCATTATATAACATTCACTTTGGGATTGCATCCAACCAGAGTTAAAAGATTGTAAAATTGCTTTTTATTACTCAAATTAAAAAAATGGCAATCATTTTTGGATACATTGCCGACTTTACCATTTGATAACTAAGAGCAATTTAGCAGAATTATTTGGATGTAAAATTGGGTACATTATTTCTTTCTTGGAATGTTTCTTATGGTTTCAAGTGACTAGATAGTCCACAGTGCAAATGATTATTTTTTTCAGCCTCTATCAATTCAAGACATAATTATTTGGACAGAAAGGAGAATGAAGTTTGTCTTTGTTTAATATAAGTTCCTTCTAATGTAAGTTAACTGTGTAATCATGATTATCAGAGGACTAAAAACTAATTTAAATGAAAGTTTTAAATCCTCAAACACTTCAGAGGTAATTAGACAATTAAAATGCTAACTATAAATCAGTCTTATGTTTTCACTAAAGCAAGTTCCCAAAAAGCTGAAGGACCCTAGTTTTCCTGATTACTTATTTGTTCAAACTGAATATAAAAATAGCCCCCAACTTCACACTTCTCATTAAGTTAGGCTGTCCCTCCTCCATAATTAAAAGTATTTTATGTAGCTCTTAAAGTTCTGAATATGATAAATCTTACTTATTTTCCAACTTTCACTTGACAACTAATAAAAACAACTAGCATTTAGTGAGCAGATATTCTATGCCAAGCCCTGTGCCAGACACTTTACAACAGTGATCTTATTTGATCCTTATAACAGCCTATGAAATCGGCATTATTATTATCTCCATTCTGGAAATGAGGAGGCTAAGCTTAGTGAACTCAGACAGCTTGTCTACGACATAACTAGTAAGGGGTGTAGCAAGGATTTGAACCTGGGTCTGTCTAATTCCAATATACCTAACCATACTCTTTCCCCAGTAGATTTCGTGTGTAGCGTAGTCATAACTCTTAAGACACTAAATATCAAATGTCGCTCTTAACATACATACATTTTGTTTTAATTAGCTATTTCTACAATAATGCCATGTAACAAAATACCCCAGAAACAAGGCTTCCAACAATTAACATCTGTTTTTCCTGGGTGTAGGAGTGTAGGGCGGCAGGAAGACCCTGTTTGGAGCTGGGCTTCAGGCTTAGAGCTGAGTCCATGTCTGCTCCACGTGTCACCACGTTCTTCTTGGACCAGCAGCTCCCTAAGGCCAATTTGTCTAATGGCAAATCACAAGAGTGTAAGAGTACAATTTAAACCACGCAAGCAGGTTTTGAACTTCTCCTTGTATCACATCTGCTCTTAGTCCATTGGACAAAGGAAATCACGGGGTCAAGTCCAAAGTCAGTGAGGCAGGAAGATAGACTCTACTCCATGGGAATACATATGTATCTTTCCCAAGGCAGAGAATATTTCTAACACGAATTCAGTCAATCACAAATTGCTCGTGCAATGCTATGGATAGCATGCTTTCCTTTGTGATGATAGACATTGTGCATGTTAAATCTATGCAGTGAAGCTATGTATATATTGCAGATTCTACATAGACTAGAAACAGAAGCATATTATAAATGATTAAGTGGTGCTTCTCTTTTTATGAATAAAGTTTAAATGTTTCTACTAATTCTTTAATTTTTTTAAAATAAAAGATCTGCTGCTATTTGGAAAAATAACTCTTATAAGGCTTAAAGTTATTTTAAAGTAAGGTAGGTTATTTTAAAATACATATCTAAATTAATAAAAATTAAATTACATCTTGGTTTCTAATGCCATTCTCCAAAAAGAGGGAAAATTATGAAAAAGGGGAAAAAAGAGTACCTTTACGGTGGAGAACCCTGACAAACACTACTTCAACCAGGTCTTTAGATTAATAGCAGCAGCAGTGTCATATAGATAGTATGTACTCCTGCCGTGATGTGGTGAGGTGGCACATGTCTGTCGTCTTCTGCCCAAAACACAATCCAAGATAAACATCATAAAAATTCCAATTGAGGGGCATATGACAAAATACCTGACCGAAACTTCTCAAAATTGGCAAGGTCATCAAAAACAAGGAACATCTGAGAAACTATCACAACCAAGAGGCCCCTAAAGAGACATGACAATTAAATGTAAAATGGTGTCCTGGGACAGCAAAGTACATTAGGTAAATTCTAAGAAAATCTGAATAAAGTATAGAATTTAGCTAATAATGAAGTATCCATATTGTTTTGTTGTTACAAATGAACCATATTAATGTAAGATAATAGTAGGGGGAATTGGCTGGGATATGTGGAAACCGTGCTGTCTATTTTTTGATCAATATAAAACTATTCTAAAAATGTAAAAAGTTTACTTAAAAATATTAAATTGTAGTGATGTAAAATAAAAAGGAATAATAAAAGCAAATTTAAAAACAAAACCAAATACTGGAAAAAAAATTTAAAGAAAGAAAACCACAGTGATACTAAGTAATTGTGTCAGTTGGAAAAACCAATCAAAGCTAAAAACAATTTGACTATTGCTAAATATGTCTCATTGTAATTATTAATGTTTGACCTTTACACATTTTGAGCTGGGTATCCTGAAGGAATCGTCTTGTGACTTCCTATGACAGTGCTAGGAAAGTTCAAATGCCAGTCTTATGGAACGAAAGTCCAGTTTATTTGATAGCATCTCTCTCTCTCTCTCTCTCTCCCTCCCCCCCCCTCACTGTGTGTGTGTGTGTGTGTGTGTGTGTGTGTGTGTGTGTTCTAGAATCTTTGGCTCCTTTCATCCTCCCTGTGGTTTCTTGTCCTATTGTTTCTNAGTGCTAGGAAAGTTCAAATGCCAGTCTTATGGAACGAAAGTCCAGTTTATTTGATAGCATCTCTCTCTCTCTCTCTCTCTCCCTCCCCCCCCCTGTGTGTGTGTGTGTGTGTGTGTGTGTGTGTGTGTGTGTGTGTGTGTGTGAGGTACCATCCATCCTCCCTGTGGTTTCTTGTCCTATTGTTTCTGGACCCCCACCTGTGACCCTCACCCTTGGTACTTCTGGCCACACAAAAGATATCCAGTTACTACTCCTTGCTTCTCAGAAAAGGAGTATGGACAGGAAAGAGCTAATGTGAGGGCCTGGGCAGTGAGGAATGGACCTGGAAACACTCCACATTACTAAGAGGAGGCTGGCTAAGAACATTTCAGAACTTTCCCCAAACCGTTGACGGTAGAGAATGACTGAAAAACTCCATTAGTCATTATCAAACAATGCGGAGTAAACATCCTGTCAATGCTTTTTTGAGTCAATTAAACATCCATGCAAAGATTTGGTTGGATTTTGAAGAAGCCGCAATGGCTTCAGGTAGCAATCCTCTGTGTGTGTGTGTGTGTGTGTGTGTGTGTGTGTGTGTGTGTGTGTTCTATATTTTACTCTTTCTCTTGAGAGGAACCATGACATCCCATTTCTGGTTCATATGTTTTAGAAAAAAAAATGAAAGCATAGTGTCAGTCATGTAATTGACATACAGTGCTTCTTGACATGTCTATTTTTAATTAAAACACATTTTAATTAAAAAAGGAGAGAGCAATTTTAAGAAGAGAAGCTCTCTGCCAGATGGTGATTCCTAATTTACCTCAAATGTGTTGGGAGCCACATGACTCATTTTTGATTAGCTTGTGTTTGTGCATTGTAGAGAATAGTAATTTTATTATGAAAAATAACAACCCACAGCATCCCTTCTAAGTGAGGTTATTAGGTGTGTGTGGGTAGGGTCATTGGCATTAGTGGATATGTCTTACCAATCGATATTCTAATGGCATACATAAGATTTTTGTGTAAAACTTTAATGTGTGCACTGGTGCTGCTTTTGTTAATAAATAAAACTGCTACAATATCAGATTCAGGTTTGCAAATGCAGGATCACGTTTGAGTGCTAGGCCTGAGAGCCAAGAAATACTGATGGGCAGGGGCCCCTTCAGAGTGGCGACCAGGGCTTCCGAGGAAGTTGGATGGGAGGAGTGATACTGCTCTTTCCTTGCTTTTTTCCATTGCATCGTGCCTCCCTGGCTTCATGACCAAATCTGATTTCCTCACAAGCTCTGTCCTCCACAAACATATACACCTCACATGTTCCGCATGTATAGACTGTAGTAAGTATATATAGTGCTATGTAATCATACCGCATATAGTACACCGTATACTAGATGACAGTAAATGCAGTTCTACGTCTACAGACAATAGGGAAAGAAAACAGGTGGACCAGTGGGTAGTAGTTGCTCTAAAGAATTGCTTCCAGGTCAGAGGGAGCAGAGTGAAACGAACACTGAAACAATTCTAAGTCACAATTAATTACAGCATGTGGTTAAGCTACACTTAAATGATCAAAGTTTAACTATCATAGAAGAAACCAGCAGTGATCATCTCTAGATGTGACTTGGGCAAGCCCATGAGCTTCTGAGCCTCTTTCTCCATTGTGAAAACAAAACCTGCCTGCTATAGTAATTGCAAGAAATGAATGCAATCATGACTATTAAAGCATTTTGTGATGGTCAACTAGGGTAAATATACTTTATTAATACTGAGTTCAGAAATATTGTTTTTCTTAGATTTGAATATTCTGTTGTCTGCAGAAAAGTCCAGTGGCCTTGATGTTGTTTGTTATTTTTATTATTTTTTAAATATCTTCTCTAAGACTAAAGAGAAATGAAGCAAAAGAAAATGTTTCAGGTATTTTTGAACTTTAAATGAACCAAAAATCATTATTTTTAATCAAGCTTTGAGTTTATCATTTTAATCGTTCATGAGAAGCTCACAGTTTCCTTTTTCTTGACAAGATTTAGTCCCTGAATCATGATTGGTATGAAAATAGCTCTAAAAATGAGAATATCAGTTGAAGGCATTGTCAAAAACAATCATGTCTTTCAAAACAAGATGCCATTTTATTCAAAACCCTGGGATGGAATATATTCAAATTTGAAAAGAAGAAACTGTTCAGTGGACTCAGTGAGAAGATTGTGCTTTCTAGTATCTTTAAAAGAATGTGTTAGTGTTTAAACTCTGAGTTTCTAACCACAATTTTAAGAAATGACAGTTAGGATATTATATTAATTCTTACAAGTTATGATGTAGCGAGATAAAAGTCATCAACAAGTTGTAGAAACTTAAATTATAGACGTGACGATCTTCAATAATAATAAAATCTTAGTCTTCTTGTAACTCAAACTCACTTGTGGTACATGCCTCAGATTTTCCATTCAGTTCTGGGAGCAGCAAAGATACCACATCATAGAATTTATCGATGATGGGAATGAGTATGAGAAAGGAGAGTAAGAAAGTTCAGTATCCTTGAGTGCAACTCTTAGAAGTCAGATATTTGACAGCTGTCACATATATCTTCAGGTTAGTTAACATTAATCTTACCAAAACACAGTTTTACTTCTAAATATTAAAGTGTATTTACACAAAGGCTATGAACACATGGCTCATTACTTTTACCAAAATGCCGTTGATATGACACTGCTGTAATTTATCGATCTAACTCCTACTTTTTATATTAGTTTACTTTGCATTGGCATGATTTCTAAAGTGTTCAGATCTTTTAAATTTGCATTTCAAAGTAGCTATAAAATATGTATTCCATTGCAAAACATTAGCATAAAGCGATTCAGTATTATATATTCTGTCGGAAATGCCAGGAAGAATTCCACAACTATTGCATTTCCATCTGGCAGCATCTTCCTACACTGAAATTTTGCATAAATATTTCAGCAATAAAGTAAAGTTATGAAACATAAACTCTTTAGGTTATATTCCAAATTGATAACCTCTTCAAAATTTAATAAGCAAAGGAACTATGCAATTGCAAGGAAATTACTATAGTGCTTTCCACCTATTTTGAACTGTCCTGGGGAAATAGTTCCTGCCTCAATACATATTTCACTCATATCTTACCTTTTCTGTCCATAAGGAATAACTGTTCAGTGGTTGAAAAAATGAATTCCTACCCAACACAGGTATGAATGTTTAAGTAGCCTAGCTGCCTTTTCCAGAACATTATTCAGCCTGAATGAAAGAGTTACGTGCTGAGTTAATGACAGGTGACTGTTGTAGAATTGGGATATTATAGACCAAGAACCTTCTATTTTATTTAAATGAATGTCATCTTTTTTAGTGCAAAGATAACATTCATCCTCAGAGCTAAATTTTCCAAGATTGGTGATGATTGATGTGCTAACCAAATTTCCAGAACCTCATTTATTTTTCACCAGTGATAACACACAATACCTCTGTTTTCACCCATGTTGTGCAGGGGATGTTCATATTTTGAAGTGTAAGTGATGATAGAGGTAGGAGAGATGCTACTTCATATACTACTTTATTTAATAATCTAACTCTGCAAACATTAAGAGGTGGCTAAGAGTCCCTCAGTGGAGTCAGGCAGAGCTGGATAATAATTTGGTTCTGCCTCTTATTGATTCTGTGACCTTGGGCCAGTTCCTTAAACTCTTTTTATTTTGCTCATCTTGCAAACAGCAGCAATGGTGATGTCAATCAGTGGGATTGTTCTGTGAGTGAAGGGAGACAAAGTGTGTAAGTGCTCACTCCAGGGCCTGGCCTGGGAAAGCTGAAAATATCTGAGGTTATTACTATTAAAACTCTTCTCGTTTTTACTATCATTGTTGTTATTATCCATCTGCCCAAACTTTACCAAATGACTTCAGTCGCATATAGTTGTACGTGTGATTTACTAGCGAAAGCAGCAGCCTGGTAGCCAGGGTGCCTGGGACCTAGTCCCAGCTCTGTGACCCACAGGGGTCATCGGCTCAGTAACGTACATCTCTGCCCCTCATTTCACCTATGTTGAAACAGAGTGTAGGCTTGATGACAGGCGAGATCCCTCCCAATTCTGACTTCTAGAAGCCTGGTGCTTGCAGAACGAAGCAGTGGTGTTGGCAGCTTGACTTGTTGCCCAAACACCCCAGCCGCCTTGCCTCCTCGCCACTGTGAGCCCTGGTCCAAAGCCTGTCGGAACCAGCATGATGCCAGGGACTAGTGCTTAGCCCTTGTCAAAGTGAGGTGGCTGTCAGGTTGTCAAGTAAATAAATAAGAACACTGGGTAAGGCTGTCTCTACATCCAGCACAAGTTTTACTAAACTATCTTTGTTTTTTCATGTAAACGAGCAAAACAATAGAATCGGTAGATACAGCCAGGTTGCTTGAACATTTCTTTTTTTGTATGTATGATTTTGACATCACATAGACACCAAGAGACAACTATTTCCTAAAGAATGCTGTTGACACCCAACTTTATATATTGGAAAAGGTGAGTAACTTAAACTTCCTTTGCCAGCATATTCCTGGATGTGATACTGGTCACGGTGTGCGAGGGGCTCAATGTGGCCTAAAGATCGCATGTCCTCCCAAAAGGACACTTAAGTAGGTCTGGTGGACTGGAGCCCTATCATATTTATTTATTTATTTACTTACTTGCTTACTTACTTGTTTGTTGGTTATTTTAGATTGCCTGGTCATGGAGTAAACTTTAGGACTGTAATGTTACATACACATATGTATGACACTGTCATCCACTTGCACCACTAATTATCAGTTTTTTTGTCAAGTATTTTTGCCCTTTTGTCAACCATGGAGATCTGAACAGCACTATGAAATTATATTGCTAGCGTTTGTTTAATGATCACCTACTATGTGCCCATCACGGTGCTATACATACCTTGTAATCCAGCAATTCTACTCCTAGGTATATACTTAGAAATGCATACATCTATGCAGCAAAAGACATATATAAGAATGCTTGTAGCAGCAATTTTTATAATCTCAAAATGTATGCAACCCTAATGCCCATCAACAGTAGGTTGGATGGATTGTAGTATGGTCACACTGTACATAAAGCTTATAGGAGATTTGCTTTATGTGCTATATTAATAATTATCTTCAAAACTCTGCAATTACCGTTATTCCATTTTACAACAAAGCAAGTAGAAGTTCTGAAAGCTAAACTGACTGGTCTAAAAGTATTCACCTAGTAAGTATTGCATCCAAATAAAAGCTCTGTTGGATTCCAAAGTCCAGACTCTCAGTTATACCTTGTGACTGCTTAATAGCTGCTACTTATTAAACACTTTGTGCTGGGCCCCTAGATGCTTTACATATATCATTGCATTTAATCTCATCCCATTTTCATCTCACAATAACTGCAAAGTTAAAAAACAAGAAAATGGAAAAGTTGAGATTAAATCCCAGCTCCTTTTGACCTCAAAACCCACATTCATCTGTCCTGACACAACATCTCAGATGGTATAAGCTGCATTCATTTTTCTTTAAATGAATTTATGCAGCTTTTGGTGGAGTTTTTTTGTGTGTAAAAATCAGAGATTGTGTAGTAAAAAAGGAATTGATTGTGTTGTAATTATGTATCCTAAAATGCAAAATTGAGGCTATTAAATGTGATAGTCTGGTTTTGATTTTTTTTCCCCTCACTTTTAATTAAAAATGGTGATGGTAAAAAAAGGAATTGGGGGGAAAAAAAGAAATTGGTGATGGTAAAAAAAGGTATTGTTTTCCTTATAATTAACTTGATATTTTTTAATGTTTATTTTCAAAGACTAATAGTAGGACTGCCTGATGCTTTTATCTGAACTTTGTTTGAAAAAATTGATGCATACCTTCAAGGTTATTTTCATTTTTTAAAAACCAAACCCCATAAATTGTACTACTCTTAATATAAAGTAAGAGAAAATACCTATTATAACAATATAAAAATTTTAAAGACATAGCAGTACAATATTTCAAAATTAGGTCGCTAGGCAAGAAAAGTGTCCATCAGCTCTTAGAGACCCGACAAGGATTCTTAGAAAGCCATTGAAGGAATTGATGTGTCAGTTTTTGCCTTGAACAGTTCCTGAGACCTTCCCGCACCGACAGCTTTGTAAAGTGGAGGATATACAGATTTGTGATGAGCATGCCTTCCATTTTTGTAGGGTTTCCCAGGTGACATTGCAGTTTCCCACTGAGTCAGCTGTGCAGGTGTGAATATGCCCATTTTATAGATGAAGAAGCCAGTGTTTGGAGAGGTAAAGGGACTTAATCCAAATCCTCGGGGCTGGTGCATGACAGAGCCAGGAATCAGACCCAGATTTCTGAATCCAACTCCAGTCTTCCCCTGACACAGATCATTTATTCTTGTAATAATCCAACACGTAATTGCTGATGTTTTTGTGTTTTCTAAGAGTTGGGGAGAAATGGTCAACATTCTGTGTCCTTGACAGCATAATGATCACAGAGTAACTCTAGGACTTAAATCATTTTTAATGCTATTGCTGTAGGAATTGATGCATTTCATGATATACATTACTGGGGAAGAGATGAAATTGAAAGATAATTTCTTGCATCAATTGTGTTCTAATATAATATCCTGCTAGTTTGTGGTACATTTGAGTACACAGCAAGATGGGTAGAGAGATCATAGACCATAGCATCTGGAAGGAACCTTAGAGTTTGTCAGACCCTTTGCTATACAAAAGGGGGAAACGGACGCCTCAGACATGAAGGGAAGGGCCACATAGTATACAACTTTTCTGGGGCGGAGTGAAGCAAGAAGTCATCCACTGTCTCCAATAGCATGGAGGAAGTAGCCCATTACCAATACTGGATAAGTTTGGAAGCTACTGAGATGAGAATTTTTTTTAAAATTCACCGATATATTTATTTGTTTTTATTCTCACTGTCGAAAAAGACATGGATTAATAAAAGATATTTTCCCACTGGTTGGCCAAGCCTTGCCTCTTCTCAGTCTCAGTGGCTCCCTTGTTGCTTGGGGTCATAAGGGACATTGGAGCTGCAATAGACATGACAGTGATTGCATCCCTTATCTATATGGGGGCACACCACAGGAGCCCCGGATTCTTACAGCTTCTTATTTTGTTCTGTTTCCCACTGTGTTCACAAGGTGACATTCGGTTTCATAAATATGCCAAGTGCTCTCTTGCCTCAGGTCCTTTACACATGATTCCCTCGGCCTATAATGCCCTTTTGCCTATGTCTACACAGCTAGATTCTTCTCCCACCTTCGGTCTTAGGTAAAATGTAGAGTTGCCAGATCAGGTATAGGATTCCCAGCCAAAGCAAACTTGAATCTTAGTTAAACAACAGTTAAACTAAGCTCTTTAGTATAAATATTTCCCAGATATTGCATGGGACATACTTATACTAAAGAACTACCCACTGCTTATCTGAAACTCAAATTTAACCAGGTACCCTGTATTTTTTTATTTTGACATAATAGATTTACACACAATTGTGGGTAACTTACATGAGTTGTAAGAAATCATACAAAGAGTTCTTGTATACCCTTCATCCAGTTTCCCCCACAGCGGTGTCTTACATAACTATGGTGCAATATCACAACCAGGAAATGGACAATAAAACAATCTACTGACTTTATTTACTCAGATTTCACCGGTTTTATATATGGTGTATGTGTGCGCGCATGCACGCGTGTGTGTGTGTGCGTATGTATAAAGCTTTGCTTTGCATAGATTTCTGCAGCCACAACAATCAACATACATACCACTTCTTTCATGAAGCTCCCTCATATAACCCTTTATAGCCATAGCTACCTTCCCCCCTTTTTTCCTCCCTAAGCCCTGGCAACCACTAATCTGTTCCCCATCTTTATAATTTTGTGAAGAGATGAACGTTTCTAATAGCTATGTTCTTACTTTAATATATATTGGGAAAAAATGAACACATAAAAAACATGATTTTAGAGATATTGCTTAGAATAAAGGTAACTTGGCTATTTAAGTTTTGTAAAGGAGTCAATTTAAAGAAACATAATGAGTAAACAATTATTATTCAGGTAGTGCACAGCTATGATAAAAATTGCAGAGGTAGTTGATGTGTTTGAGAAACAACAGATTTGAGCAGGGTAGAAGTGTGTTTAAGACAGGACATCTATTCACCCCTTTTTAATTCTAAAAGTTACCTTTAAATGTGAGCTGGGCATTCCAAGCCAATACTCCTAGTCCAGTTTTCAGGGCCCAATTCAGCTAGTTATCTCTATACATTTAAGCAAGCATGAGTAATTAAGTACAAGAAAGCTTTAAATATACCCTGGCTGATTCTCTGCTAATAGAATAGAAATTATCATGTGACAGGCAGAGTCTAAACTTTTAAAGTTTTCTTTAGACATAGTTTTGTTTTTCCACTTGTAATTCTTAATTATGTAGTTCTTAATGCATCAAAGTGAAAAAATAAGGTAGAGATTAGAATATCTGAGCAGATTCCATAAGGACTAAGGAGGGGAGTTTACACAAGTCTCCAAAACTTATATCTTCATGTTCAAAAATAGAGGATGAAGAAACAGGGCAAAAATATATATCACTGTTTGGATCTAAGATATTATTATTACTTGCTTCATTCTTCCTGCAGGTGTGATCATAAAAAATACATTTTTAAAAGAGAGAGCCTAAGTAACGATATACAGAGGGTGCCAAAAATGTATACACGTTTTAAGATAACATCTCTTAAAACGTGCATACATTTTTTTGCACCCCAGGTATTAACATTTTCTTCATCAAGACAGTCTTTGTAGTAATAAGAATAGATTCTCCACCCTAAATGTATTTGTGTATTTTCTCCCTGGTAAACTAGCCATATGGGGACTCCGAAGTAAGTTTCGATTCAGAAGAAATGCAACATCAGTTCCATTAAATGCCACCTTCCATCCTGCCTGTACAAAAAGTAGGCATTCAATAAATATTTGTTGGCTGCCTCATTGATTTAATTTAGGATAACTTTGACTAGTTTAACAATGAATCTAAAAGTTACAAATTGTGTCATTTCTTAGTAAATTGCATTTTATGAAAACTGTTAGATAACTAGAGCTATTTAAAATTTTTATTTGCTTTCAATTCCCATGAACGTCTAAACAACAGCAAAATTGAATGAAAAATTCTGTTACTCACTGATTTACAATACGAAAAACAAATCTGTTATTTCAACTAGATTCCCTCCATAATTTCATTACTTTCTAAAAAAAAATAAATTTAGTCAGCTTTTACTGAAAATATACAATGGAGATGGGTTGGTGCTACAGTTAGTGTAATTGTTAACACAAGTTATTCTAATTCTGGCTCTTAATATAAAATAATTTTGTGTTGGAGAATCTTGCCGCATCTTAATTAGAAATATCATGTTACTATATATCTAGAGGCTGTATCTGTAATATGTATCACTGCATTAATTCATAGGAATTTCCCCCTGGATGTTATGAAGAGAGGCAGGCAGTGAATGTTCTCTTTCAGAAAAAAATGTGCCTGGAGTTTCTCCATGGCTGTTTCAGATAGAAGAAAGCTTCATTTCATGCTCAGAATTTTATAAACCAGACTTCAATACCATTCTTCCCACTGGAATTTTGAAGAATGTAAAGGGAAGAAAGAGTATAGGTGAAAATGGCTTAATGTTGATTTAAAATTAAATTGAAAAAGGACTATTAATGCCAGGATGACTCTTCCTTTCAAATCTGGTGGAGTTAAAGGGGAAAACTATACTAAGAGAACTAGTAGGGTTAGTATTTTTTTAAACGTTATGTATGTAAATACAATAACTATTTATAAGAAACAAACTTGTAGCATTTATTTCACATCTAGTACTAGAACTGTTAGGTAGGAAAATGCAAAGAAGAGTATTTTGATTCTTCATGGCAATATTAAAAGAAAGAAACCACAGAAAGAAATGGATTCTTCTTATGTTTTCTGTCCTGTTAATATGCTAAATGTAAATGGATTGGCAAGGATAAATCCACTGCTTCCCAAGGATGGCTTGAACTTTTGGCTGTTTATTGACCAAGCATTTGCCAAGTCCACTCATTCTGCCACTGTTGTGCCCAGCTTACAGAAAAAAGGAGTCTTTGGGTCACATCAGTAGTTCTCTGGAGTTGTCCCACCTGCAGACATTACAACAATCCAGGCTGGGTAGTGTGGACTGGATGCTTTTGGACACACACACAGAAACACATGCACACACACATACATGCCCACATTTACTGGGGAAGAGTTTAAAGAGTTTCAAGTCCTCTAAAAGGAGGAAGAGGCACATAATAATTTAGTCCCTGGAAGTCCATCAGAGGGTATAAATCAGTGATACTCTTCCCACAGCGGAGTCTCCCTTGCACTGAACCCCCCAATACCATTACCATGTGTTAGGGTAAAACCAAGGAAATGACTAGATCAAATCTGCTGGGGCTGAGGACATTTATTTTAGTCATTAGTGCCCAGGAAGGTGACATTATATAAGATCAGATAGCTATGTACACAGGAATCTGAAAATCTATTTCCTCAGGTACATGAAATAGATACTTGATAAGCATCTATTGCATTTCTGGTACTCACAATTTATACTGGACTAAAAATGATATTCAGTTTCTTGAAGAAAGAGTTTCTCCATTCCCTACTCTTAATAACCCTGATTCTCCCAGCCCCCTCTTCTCTGCACCCCTCAAACCTACCCATCAACATCCTCATCACCACCCACCACCCACCCATCCGCGTCACCAAATCTCTGCCATGTCCCACCTTTCTATATTTTTCCTGATGAGGATAAATTTGACCTGGACAATTTAAATTTGAATTCCTTTGGGGAGATTACAAACCCTAGGGTGTTAGGATACTACTCTTTTTTACTACTGCTTCATGAAATCATTTTATTTTTCACTGCTTTATTTTAGAAATTAAGAGGAGTCATTTAATTCAAAATTCTTTGGTGAAGACTAGTTCTGTTCATCAAAAAAAAATTCCTCTTAGGGTTGACTTTTTATTTTTAGTTCTATGCTGTACCTGTAATGTTCTCGTGGGCAATGAAACATCTCAACATACCCACTATAGAGTGTGTGTTTGGTCACGCCAGCCTGCCTTCTCTCTGTAATCAAGCCATAGTTAATTCCCTCAGAATGTTAGGTCAATGTTCAGACTTGGGTGGAATTTTTTCTTTTGTTTTGGAGGAAATCTGTTATTTAGCAACTCCCTGTCGCTATTTCTATCTTGAGAGTAGTAGACAGAGCAACCTGATAAAAATTTTGATTTTGTTACTAGAGTTTGAATGAGGCATTTTATTGGGGAGGGGGGAGCGGAAGTCTGAGAAGATCTTGAGTTTAACTACTACTCATTAGCTAACTAGACAACTTTGTCAGTAGAATCAAGTTTCTTGACTTTTTTTTTTTAAATGTGTCTTAGGGTCTGAAAGAGTTAAGCATCCAAAGATGCCTAATTTACTCCCTAAGAGTAGTTTAGGCCCTGGGAGAATTTTGACTCATAATGGTTTTTAACTTTCTGTCTGAAGGAGCAATTCACATGAAGGCAGACAGAACAGAGCCTTCATTATAGTGGAAACATGCATTGTGAGCCTCCTTTATGTCTTGCAGGGGCCATGCAAAAGAGAGAGCAGTTGTAAATTATACTTTTCACAATGCTTCCCAAAGAGAACATGGTAAATGAATTCAATTCTTTTAAACTAAATTGAATATCTAAAGGAAAATAAATCCGAACAACCAACTTAGTTTTATGTGTTCCTTTCCCATAAATTCACTGCTTTATTTGAATTGGATTAGATCAAATTTAAGATAAAACACCTTTACACAAATTTGTAGAATGAGCTTTAAAGAGAGAAAGAGAGAGAGGCTTGTTTCAATATGGAGAGATAGCTTTCCTATAATTGAATATCACTTGTATTCATAATGTTTCACTGTCTAGCAATGGTGGTTTTTGTTATTAAAATAAAGCTAAGAAAAATCTAAGTTCAGAAGAGAGACCCCACAGAACCTGCTAAGATCCTAACATGTAAAAATGTGGAGCAGACTAAAAATAAAGCTCTCTTCTCTTATATATTTCAAAATTACTGATAATAATTGAAATTCTAGTGAGATGTATATTTTTCAAACAATGATTTGGTACAAAATCTGCACACCACACACACACACACACACACACACACACACACACACACACACACACACACGATAGCCAGTCAAGACAGACTCGGGTGAGTGTTATCAGTGAAAGGACAGGAATTACTGCCATTTGAAACAGATTGTTTCAGGGAAAAATATTACTGTGTGGACTAGGATGACTCAAATATCTAACCAAAGATTAGGAATGCATTCTGATAGGGCGTTTCAGAAAGTGTTTCATTTATCCTGTTTCTGGAGTCAACATTTTTACTTCATTGGAGTTTTCTTTTTTTTCCTCCCTATTATATCAATATGCATAAAATCCTCATAAGGAGTAAATAGTATTTGTTTATTTACTGAAGCAAGAAACAATTATTGAGAATTTACTAAGCACCAGGTCCTATCCTGGATATGTAATGAGAACACAGTAAATATAACACAGGCACTACCCTTGTAATCTTACCTTCCAGAAGGGCTACAAAATATAATGAACAGAGGGATAATGTGACAGTGCCATGAGCACTGATGGGCAATTGGTCATAGGAAATCAGGCTAAGAATAACTGATTCTCCCGCCATGAATAGACAGAGGAGAAAGCTTCTGCTGGAGTGGGGTGGAAGGGTGGTATTTGAACCCAACTTTGAAGGATGAGACTTTGTACCTGGGGAATGTTGGTGCATGAACAGCAGCAAAAAGACAGAATTAGGAGGGGCTTGATTTAATACAAAGCCAGCATCCAGCAATGGCTGTCATGGAGACAACTACACTTGGTATGTTATGGAGGCTTAAAATGATGCCATCTGTGAAAAACCCACAAGGCAGCCTAGAAAATAGGTGAGATATAGATGACTGGGAGATAATAACGTGCACTTACGAGAGGGTCTCTTGGTAGAGGAAATAAAAATGCAAGCACAGTATCGTGCGTTGGAGTACATGTGGAATTTCATATGATATTTGAGTCAAATGTCTGTATAACTTAGCACTCATCAATCTTTTAAAAGACAAAGAGAAAAAAATCATGACTATATGCTGATAGGTTTCAGAGTCACATAAAATGGTGTGAGAATTCATTTTTCATAAAAGAAATGAGGATTACTGATCCCTTGTGTATAACAGGAATCAAGTCTTTGCCCTACCTCTGATGAGTCATGTGACCTTGAGAAAGTAACTTAACCACTTTGAATCTGTGTATTTATTTTTAAAACGGAAACGATGCTACCTGCTTGTCAACTTAATTGATTACTATAAAAACTAAAAGATGCCACATAGATAAAAGTGTATGGTAAGCTGTAATATACATATTAAAGATAAGGTATTATCAAAATAATTAATATAAGTGTGAAATTTATAAAATGGAGTTGATTTGAAACTGAATAATATACCATATGAACCGAGACTTAGAGTAGAACAAAAATGCAAGGTGGGGGCAGGGTAGGGATAGTAAAAGTCTGAAAGAAGCCTGTTCTTTAAATCAGTAATCAAAAGGATTGAATATTACTCTAAAAAAATACGTCCTCCTTAAAAGAACCATGAGTCATCTAATTCATGAGCAGGTAAATCTTAGAGGGAAAGCAGCTCAAGTTTCCTACAGTTACTGAGAAGAGCAGGCCTGTTGTGAAAACTGAGACCCATCGGTGTGACTTTGGTGTCGCTCCCTTGCTAGGGAGCTGACAGCACAAAAGCGGAGGTGACAGGCCAGGATGAGTTTAATAAATGACACCTTAGAGCAAACACATACCCAGAACTTTTCACTGCCAAATATTGCATGACTGGGCAAATGTAAATATCTGGACCCAGAGGAACCCTCCCTGGTTGTCTAAAAATGCTCCGTGCAAACATAAGGAGCCCAGGGACCATTAAGCCTCCACATCCTTTCTAATTTACGATCCTGGAGCCTTAGACTTTAGCAGAGCATCAGCAGTATCTTGTAAATGGGAATGTCATTTAAAAACATTTACATACACTGATATGCACTTTTTCTGGTGTATAGCACTGCGAGAGTTTTAACAAACAGAGATCTGTGACCACCACTCCAAAGAGAAAACAGACCAATTCTAAGATCCTTTGTAGTCAGATTCTTCCTTTATCTCTAACCCCTGGCAATCACTGATCTGTTCTTGTTCCTATAGTATTGCCTTTTTCAGGATGTCATATACATGGAAATTTTCAGTATGCGGTTTTTGCTGGTTTAGGCTTTGAACTATGACAAGTTATTACAAAAGTACATCTAGACCAGGCCAACAAAAGGAAGCAAAGCTCAGATTCAACTGGAGATAGGAGTAGTTTTAGTGAACCATGTGCTGTCTGTTCATTCTTTGTTACGTGAGGTTGATAGGATTATGTTCTCATAAATGCTGGGTGCGTTGGACCTTTCTTCTCAAGGGCATCCGTAGCTTTCTATCACCGACAGAGCCAGGCTTTCGTCTGCAGTCATTGACCAACCACTTGTTTTTAAATCAGGACGTGGTGCACAAGGCTGGTGATTTGGAGGTGAATGGCCTTGGTCGCTGTGTTGATGTAGAAGCAAGAAGCTCTCCATCAGCTGCTCCCTGAAGCCACATGGCTGCTGTGAAATCCTCAGTTCTCCTCAGACGACATCTGGCTTATCCTCATTTTTATTTGGTCAATATTTGAGTGTGTTCTATGTGCCAGGTTCATTTCTTAACATTTGGAGTAAAACAGCAAACAAAACAAAAATTCCTAATAGAGGGCCTGGATATAACAGATTTGGAGAGAGAGGATGAGCACATGTTGAATATAAGATAGAGATTAGATATCCATGGAAATCTGGGTTATATCTGGAGTTTGGGAGAGAAGTGTGGACTAGAGATATACAATTGAGAATTCTTGGGATATAGATGGCATTTAAAGCCATATGACTAGATCACACACATATCACAAGTACCAGGTCATCTTCCTGTCTTGGGTTTCTTAGCTGTGAACTAGAAACCTGAAACAAGAAGAGAAAGTCGCATTCTCTCAGATGTTAAATGCCTCTTGCAGTTTGGCCAGGGTTTTTGGGATAACGGTCTCGCTTCTTCCTTCCTTCCTTCCCTCCTTTCTTCCTTCCTTCTTTCCACTGAAAATTTCTCCTATTTATATAATGAAATATTTGTCAGTCATTAAATATATATGAGGATTAGTTAATAATGAAGATGATTTTTAATTATTCACATGTCTAAAGAGCAAAGGAGATAAAATGGACTATTTTGTTGATTCTTAAGTGTGTTTCCCCACTTCCAAATTTCATGGAAGAGGATAGCGAAAAATCTTCTAGTCTTTGCTATGAAAGAAAATGCAGCCCGTGAGTTTTCCTGAAGAACTTTTGTACAGCATGAGGAGACAGTTTTTTATTCTCACAGCACTTCCCAATTCTCAAGTGTTTGGATTGTTAAAGTTGCCCAATACAGCCAAGATTCAGGAATAATGCAGATCTTTCATAATGTGATGTATGATGAGTTATGTTTTACCAAGAACTGCTTTTTCTCTCCCTGAAAGCAAAACCAGCCTCAGAGATGGGCTGCGAATTCTATGGAAAGTGTCCCTCCCTGTGTTCACCATTCTGAAGTAACTTCCCTTTCTACTTCATCTCAGCTGCCCACAAGAACACCGGGCAGGCCCAGGAAAAGTTTCCTCTTGCAGATGGAAGACCATGATATGCACATCTGACCATGAACCTGTACTCCTAACACTGAGCTTGCTCTTCAGTCGAGGGGACCTCGACCCTTTGCTTTTGCCCTGTCCATTGCCTCTCTCCAGACTGTTCTCTCTACACTGTTGGGCCCTGGGCTGAGCCCTCTAACAGAACTCTACCCGTACTTTTCTGCTTCCCCTCCATCCGTGATGTTGATCGCCTTCTCCTGTATCAGGATGACTTGCCCCTTCCAGAGAAAAGTGCACCAACAGAAGCATAGTTCAGAGAGCCTCAGGAACACTCACTGCTTACCTCATTTCCCTCCCCCTCATCTCAATGTCCGACTTCCAAAGATTTCCAGTTACAACCCTTTAGAAAATAAACTTACATTTGCTCTCCTTACACCCCCTTGAGTGTTTATAGTTGATGATGACCAAGGCCTGGTTTAGAAAAAATTAACAGGAAAATAAGTAGCCACAGTAGAATTATGTTCATTAAAAAGTGAAAGGAGCAGCAAAAAGAGATTAAAAAAAAAATGGCCTAATAAGTAAATCACTTTAATAAATAATAGTTGTTTCTATGTGGTGTGTAAGAAAGTAAAAAATAATTCAGTGCTTTGTATTTAGATAGTAAGCAAAATTTCTTCTTTCGTAAAGAGTAGAATGAAATACAGATAGAAAGATGATAAATGAACACAGCAGCTGCTACATTGGTTTGAAAGCTAGTAATGTGATAGTAATGAACCCAAAGGATGATGGGACCTCGCAGGTTGTTCATTAATGAAATATTGAATAGATAGAACAGCAATTGTTCCTCCCTGCCAGACAGACACACATCTGTGCAGGTAGCCTTCTGCCAAGCTTTGGAAGATAAACTTGTCATGCTTCATTAGCTGGGTTTCTGGGAGACCCCCAACAAAACACCCACCAACCCAGTCATCCCCCAAATAACTATTTTATCCAAAACCAGGATGATTACCTGGCATCTCTGCTCCATAGACCCTAACATTTGGTCAGGTGATATCAACTCATTCCGAAGGTGGTGTTTGGGATTGCAAATTGACGTTGTCTTGTTCAAGGTCATTTGTTTGGTATTATTTAGCCCTAGTCTGCCAGAAAAATAAAAGTATAGTTTTTGATGTCGATGATGAGTTCTATTTTTATTAGGTGCCTGGGGGAAGAATAAAAAAAGGGAAATCAGAACATACCTGCATCAAAATAAGAAAATAAATAGAAACTTTTCAAGTTTTATTTGATAAAAACTATGAATTTCTTTGGACAAGCTAATTCTAAAATAGGCAGCATTGCCTTTTTATTTTTCTCACAATCCTGCATACCTATTTTGAATGTTACTGGTTCCAAAAATAGATTAATACAGAATTTGGGAATTTTCAAAAGGAAGAATATTTTTTGCTGGTTTTGGTTTGTTTGTTTGTTTAACTGAGCCATTCTGCCACTTGTTGGCAGCTCAGCAGCAGCTCAGCTCGGGCCATGAATCGAACCAGTGACCCTGTTGCTCAGAGCTCACACTCTTGAGTAAGCTCTTAGCCAACTGAGCCACTCGGCCGGCCTTTGCTGTTTTTTTTTTTTTATTTCATCACTCTGACTACTCTCCATTGATCTCAAGATAAAAACTACAGATTAGCAAAGCTGGGAAACAGGGATTCAGAGTTTGAGGCCGCCTGCTAAATGACTGACAAAACACAATCTATGTTACTTCTAGAAGTTGAGCATATAGTAGACACTCGATAAAAATACTTCTTGTTTGCCACAAAGGACTCTGTGGCCTTAAATTTATGGGTCTCCTAGAACTATTGGTATAGGCAGTAACTCACGTAAGTGACCAGTGTCAATAAAAGCAGCACATGCAGGAAAAGGAATCTTTGTTTCTGTTCCTTGCACCCTAGTGGAGCAGGTTTGTGTCTTTGGGACTTTGTGTCTAGCACATAGTAGGTGTTCCATGAAGATTTCTTGAATGAACCTGTAGCAGAAAATGTTCATAATATTCTTCCTGTGGCTTTCGTAGAGGCAGTATTTCCTCCATTCTGTCAGAGGTTTTAAAGTGCTTTGCGGTTAGGGATGGAAGGAAATTGAGTGTCACCTCTGCAAATGTGGGTAGCAGAAATGAGGGATATAGCTTAATGCAGAGGGATGTGGAAGTGACTCGTGAGTTCAAAGTTCACCGTAAATTCTCCACTTGACTAATTAACCCCTGCATCATGCAGGGGTTTATGGGGCCCTTTCCTTCCAAGGTGCAATAGAGTTGAGATAGTGCTTATCAAACTCATTGTCATCAGATACTTTTATAGCTAATACACATATGTGCACAAGATTGGGTGGAGGGGATCCATTCATACCCTTGGATGTTTCTGGTTTGTTGAGATTGTTTCAGAACTGTTTCAGTGCAAAATAAAGCACTTCTCAGGCTTAGAGTTAAGGCACCCTCTACATACTGACTCTTAAATCTGGTATTTGGTCTCATGACAAGAATTGAGCCTGACAGTGATGCTGTGGAGTGATGCCTGTATCGGGCTGAATTCATTAGCATCTTTATGCCTGAAAGAGAGAAGGATTGGGGCGGGTGCTTGAGAGATGGCAGGCTTGACGGGACTGTCTTCTGATATAAAGCATAGTCATATTGGCCTGTCTCTACTGATAGTGCTCTGTAGACAGATATTCTACTTTTAGAATATTCTGTAACAGAAACTGTATGTCACAGGCTATCACATGACATTTCTCTGTTAGGGGGTGGTATGTTGAGTTATATTCCATTTCGTGAGATTGGGAGTTAAGTGCTGGGGTGTTAAGTGCGTATCACCACTAAGTGTCTAAAATAGTACCCACTCTGTTACTCTATCCCTTTGTCTTGATTACTTTCCCATATTATATATGTATTTATTGCCCCTCACACTAGAAAGTAAGGTCCATGATGGCCAGGGAGTTTGTCTGCCTGTTCCCCGTCATACACTGGTGTCTAAAACATTGCCTGGCACATGACAAGTGCGTAAAACATTTGTTGAATTAATAAACAGTATACTCTATGATAGTCCTAAGTCTGAGCATAGGTCTCTTGGCTTTAATTTCTTTTCTATGCACTGCTTCAAACTGTTTAACTGGCTGCTCTGATCTATCGCCGTCCATTGGCATCCAGTAATGCAGTTTGGTTGAATCAGTAGCCCTTTCTTCTTTCCAGGATGGCTTCCGGCCAAACAGCTCCATAAAGAGCTCATCCCTGCTCGCCTCTAGTGACCTCAGCTTGGCCAAAAGCAATAGCTCTTGCGCTCGAGCTGCCTCTCTCATCCGAGACAGTGAATTACCACTGGGATTTGCTATCACCCTACTCTTGACGGAGGACCCCCACTCTTGGTTTTTAACGGTTCCCTCCACCTTGGTCCTCTTGGCAGGCTTTTCTGTACTCAGGGTTTTTACCAACCACTTAAACATTAATGAAAGCCAGAGCAGCACAATGAGTAAGAACTCAGGCCTTGAGTTCATGTAAACATTTGTTCAAATCCCAGTGTCAGCGTTTGCCAGTTTGTGCCCTTGGGCAAGTTACTTAATCTTCCTCCCATTCCAGACCCTCATCTGTAAAAACGAGTTAATAATAATAATATCCACCTCACATAGTGGCATAGAGTAAGCATTCAATAGCCATTGCCTGTGATTATTATTAATAATTTGTGTCTAGACATGCCCCTTCAGGTTGACGTATCTGCTGACTCTTAGACCCGTCTCTCACAGGCTCCGCTGGATTTAAAGTTAAGACTCAACTAGTAAAAGCTGAGCTACCTGTCTCCCTGCCCGCATCTCCCACCATACCCCTAACCTAAGGATTGCCTAGCTGTAGATGGCATGGGACAGCAACATTTAAAAAGACTGTTTTTTTTGGATAGGGAAAATAAGTTTATATTACAGGAATGTTAATTTTTATTAAACAAGTAATGACATTTTAAAAACACTAACTTCTCTTAACAGGACTCATTAAAAGAGGTTTTAACTCCCCCTAAATCTAGAATGGAAAAATCTTGGAATACAGGATGAAAAGTCCTTCTCAAAAAAGAATATCTAGCAACTGTATCTGTGCTGTGCTATCTATGAATCCATATCTTTATCTATTACACTGCCTTTGTTTTTCTCATGTCACTGGAGACCTGTGAAAATTTAGTATAAACAAGCACTGGCCCACAGCCTTTACCGTGCTAAAACTATCTCCAACTATCCCTTTAAGATCTTACCGGGAAGGTTCTGTAGCCTCCTTTGAACACTCTTCTAATGGTCAGTCCTCTGCCAGGAATATTAACCTCATATGAAACCTTATCACCCATATGTTGTAGCTTGTGACTTGTTTTAATTCACTTTCATATCTCCTCATTGCTGGTCAAATAATAAGCACATATCTACATACTAGACATTTTGTCTGTATAATCTGCATAGAATTGGGACATACAGACTATCTTGGATATTCCCGATAAAATCTGTTCACAAATGAGAAAAATATTTTTTCTTTCACCCAGAATTGTGAGACTTTGCTCTCACCAGCTGGCTTTACCCATAATGCCCTTACCCCAGAGCATCCTGAAAAGATAAGACATTATCAGATAAATAGCTAAATAATACAAGAGTTAATAATTGTTCAAACAGCAATATAAAGAATGTCACAAGACAGTGTGTGATTAATTGCCAAATTAATGGCACTGAAAGTCTGTGCTTTAGTAGCCCAGAATTAATGAGCGTTTACTGGTTCTTTGAGTGTCTGTGTTAACTTGTTTATAAAATTGTACATAACTGCCTTCACTGCAGTTTTCAGGTGTCTCTCTTTATTTCTATTCCAACTTTCTGATTCTTGTCTCATTCCTGATCTTAGCAGGAGTCTTCCCACCCACTGTCCCCCACATCTCCCCATTGTTCCTATCTTGAGTCCTTCCACCTCCTTTGATCAGCCTCTTCACTTCTTAAGCACACCCGATACAACGATTTTCTTCAAGCACCACCTTAAGTTTTTTATAAACTCTATATAGTTTTTCACTGACTCCCAATTATTGACTTGCCAAATGGCCCTTTTCTAGCTGGTTTTGGGCTACTGTAAAGATGTCATCTCTCTCTTCTTTCATGACTAACACTTTTCACCCACCAGTCAAGCCCCTTCACATTTATTCTCTTATTTCAGATATCTAATCATGGTGATTTTTGGTTACCAGTCCATGGTGGTTTTTAGAATGAAACTGCAATTGTTAACACTGGCTTAGGAGTCAGAATACCAAGGCCTAAGTCCTGAAGAGCCTCATACTAGTTAACTTTGAACAAGCCACTGACACAGTGAAAACCACAGAGTAAAATGGTGATTCTACAAATTGGTACTTTTAAGTTTCATTACTGGTCAAGTAAAAAATTGGCAACCTTGTGAAGTAGCCTTTTTCTCTAATGATGATAATGACAGCAACAACAAAACCTGTCTTCTGAAATGCTGCTGATTCATGCAATCCACATGTCTGACAACCCTTAGGTTAGCAGGCATGGCGGGAGATGTGTGTGGGAAATGATGTCAATCAGTTTTTATAAGGTAATACTTAACTTTAAATCTTGTGAGGCCTGTGAGAGAGATAGTCAGGAGAGTCAGCAAAGTGGTGAAGACTTGGGAGGTATGTTTAAACACAAACTACTAATGATAATAATAGGTAAGTTATTGAGTATAGCCAAATTGACACATCAGCAAATGAGGTGACTGCACTTTGTAACCTCTGAACTTTACAGGAATAAGTCAGTTCTAGGGCCGGCCGAGTGCCGCGTTGGTTAAGAGCTGGCTTGAGATGCCAGAGGGCCCTGGTTTGGATCCCACATATGAGGGCCAGTGACACTGCCCTCCACAGCTAAGATGCTGAACAACAGCTCAACCTGGAGCTGGGCTGCCGTGAGTCGCCGGCGACGGCATAGGCTGCAGCCCCTGCTGCAGTGGGTTGCCATGGGCTACCGTGTGTAGCTAGCAGCCAGCGTGAGCGGCCGTCCAGAAGCAGGCAACTGATCTGCCTCACCCGGGAAGAGTGCAATGATGGTGCCAACTTGGGCCAGTGAAGCAACGTCCTCCACAACTAGACTGAAGAACAAAATGACAGCAACTTGTCTGATCCCCTTTCCTCAATTCCCCAGTGCTGTTCCCATCCCCCAATTCCCCAATAAAAATCTTAAAAAACAAAAACAAAAAACAGTTCTCTTCTGCAGCTGATTACATCACACTCATGTTTCAGTTGAGTCCGTGGTACTTTTGGATAAGGAATGGAAGAGAAATAACAGCATCTGGGTCTAGGTCATTGTCTGACCGTAACCCATGGAGGGATTCTCTGTGGGATTTTGTATTTATCTGAAACAATAGGGTTCCTTTTTTCTGGTTTCAGTAATTTAATGTTATCTGTTATAAAAAATAATGTGACAAAAAATTGGACAACCTAGAAAAAATGGATAAATTCCTAGAAATATACAATATACCAAAACTGAATCATGAAAAAAATAGAAAATCTGAACAGATCAATGACTAGTAAGAAGAGTGAATCAGGGGTGGTCGGTTAGCTCAGCTGGTTAGAGTGCAGGTACATAACACCAAGGGTGCCGATTTGATTCCCACATGACCGCAGAGCTGCGCCCTCCACAACTAGACTGAAAGAACTACTTGACTTAGAGCTGATGGGTCCTGGAAAAACAGTGTTCCCCAATAAAATATTTTTTTAAAAAAAGGATAAGAGTGAATCAGTTATCTAAAACTTCCCAACCAACAAAAGTCCAGGACCAGATGGCTTCACTGGTGAACTCCACAAAATATTTAAAGAAGAATTAATACCAATTCTTTTCAAACTTTTCCAAAAAATAGAAGAGGAAAGAACACTTCCAAACCCATTTTATGAGGCCAGCATTACCCTGATACCAAGCTAAACAAAGACACTACAAGAAAAGAAAATTACAGGCCGATATCCCTGATGAACATGGATGCAAAAATCCTCAAAAAAATATTAGCAAACCAAATTCAATGATGTATTAAAAGGATCATACACCATAACCGAGTGGGATTTATTCCAGGGATGCAAGGATGGTTCAGCATCTGCAAATCAATCAATGTGGTAAATCACATTAACAAAATGAAGGATAAAAATCACATGATCATCTCAATAGATGCAGAAAAAAATATTTGAAAGAATTCAATATTCATTTATGATAAAAACTCTCAACAAACAGCATAGAGGGAATGTACCTCAATATTATAAAGGCCACATATGACAAGCCCGAGACGAACATCATACTCAATGGTGAAAAATGGAAAACTTTCCCTCTAAAATCAGGAGCAAGACAAGGATGCTCACTCTTGGCACTTTTTTCCAAGCCAGAGCCTTGGCACTTTAAATCCCAGCCAGAGCAATTAGGCAAAAAAAAAGAAGTAAAAGGCATTCAGATCAGAAAGGAAGTAAAACTGTCTCTATTTGCAGATGACATAGTATTATGTATATATATAGAAAACCCTCAAGACCCCACCAAAAATCTATTAGGACTGGTAAACAAATTTAGTAAAGTTGCAGGATACAAAACCAACATACAAAAATATGTTGTGTTTCTATGTATTAACAATGAACTATCAGAAAGAGAAATTAAGAAAACAAATCCATTTAAAATTGCATCAAAATGATAAAATACCTAGGAATAAATCTATCCAAAGAGGTGAAAGATCTGTACATTGAAAATTATAAGACATTGAACAAAATTGAAAATGACACAAATAAATGAAAAGATATTTCATGTCATGCATTGGAAGAATTAAAATTTTAAGGTGTCCATACTATCTAAAGCAATCTACAGATTCAGTACAATCCCTATCAAAATTCCAATGGCATTTTTCACAGAACTAGAAAAAACAATCCTAAAATTTGTATGAAACCACAAAAGTTTCCTAATAGCTAAAGCAATTTTAAGAAAGAAGAACAAAGCTGGAGGCATCATGCTTCTCAATTTCAAAGAATATTACAAAACTATAATAATCAAAATAATATCACAGTGGCATAAAAACAGACACATAGATCAATGTAACAGAATAGAAAGCCCAGAAAGGTGCCAAGAATACATGATGGGGCAAGAACAGTCTTTAATAAACAGTGCTGGGAAAACTGGACAGCCACTTTCAAAGAATGAAACTGGACCACTGTCTAACAGTGTACATGAAAATCATCTCAAAATGGATTGAAGACTTGAATGTAAAACCTGAAACCATAAAACTCCTAGAGGAAAATGTAGGAGGTAAGTTCCTTGACATGGATCTTGGCGATGATTTTTTTTTTAATTTGACACCAAAAGCAAAGGCAACAAAAGTAAAAATAAACAAATGGGACTACATCAAACTAAAAGGCTTGTGCACACAGAAGCCATGAACACAAAGAAAAAGTAACCTATGGAATGGAGAAAATATTTGCAAATCATATATCTGATAAGGGGTAAATGTCCAGGATATATAAAGAACTCATGCAACTCAATAGCAGAAAGACGAAGAATCCAGCTAAAAAACGGGCAGCGGAACTGAATAGCCATTTTCCCAAAGAAGTCATATAAATGGTCAACAGGTGCATGAAAAGGTGCTCAACATCATCAGTCACCAGGGAAATGAAAATCAGAATCAAAATGAGCTATTACATCGCACCTGTTAGAATGGTTATCATAAAAAAGACAAGAGATAAGTTGGTGAGACAGGAGAGAAAAGGGAACCTTTGTGCACTATTGATGGGAATTGTAAATTGTAAGTTTATACAGCCACTATGGAAAGCAGTGTGGAGTTTCCTCCAAAAATTAACATTAGACCTACGATAAGATGCAGCAATTCCACTTGTGAGTGTATATCCAAAGGAAATGAAAATAGGATATTGAAGAGATATCAACATTCCCATGTTCACTGCAGCATTATTTACAATAGTCAAGATATGGGAACAACTTAAGTATCCATCAATGGATGAATGGATAAAGAAAATTCATATGTGTATATATGTATATGTGTGTGCATGTGTGTGTGTGTGTGTTAAGTGAAATAAGCCACAAAGAGAAAAATACTGCCTAGTATCATTTATGTGTGAAATTAAAAAAAAAAAGTCATAGAAAAGAAACAGTAGAGAAGTAGCTGCCAGAGGCTGGGGAGTGGGGGAAATAGCGAGGGGCTTGTAATAGGATACAAACTTTCAGCTCTAAGATGAATAGGTCTGAGGCTCCAGGGTAAAAGATGGTGACTATAGTTGATAATACTGTTTTGTATAATTGAAATTTGCTAACAGAATAGAATTTAAATGTTCTCACACACAAAAAAAGATAATTATGTGAAGTGATAGATGTGTTAATTATCTAAATGGGGAGAAAATTCTTTCACAATGTGTGTGTGTGTGTGTGTATGTGTATGTGTGTGATGTATATGAATATATATCTCAAAGCACAATGATGTATTCTTTAATGATCTTACTGTTTTATGTCAATTATACCTCAATGAAGCTGAAATTTTTAAAAAACTTAATAAAATAAAACACAGGAAATGACAAATTTCTTATGTTTTAATCCATTGTCTTTAGTGACAACCTATTAAATATTTGCAGGTCTTCCTCTGTTAAAATCCCTAGTCTGACATCACTTTTATTTATTTCAATAATTTACGTATTTAACCATCATCCATAATACTCTTTTGACAATAAAATGATAAATAATATAAATGTATTATTTAGGAGTTTTATTCAATAATGGCAATTTAGCAATATTGTAACACTGGTAATATCTTGTGTTGTGTATCATTTGTCAGCTGGAAAAGTGGATATTCTTTCTCATTTCAAGAATAGAGATTTGGTATTTCGGGGAGTTAAGTATAAGTCATCAGTGTTACGAATATATAACCTATACATCAGATTTATCATCTGTGGCTAAAGATCCAAATGTTGAGGGGAAAAAATTAAAACAAATTTAATAGTATTTATGTACAAATATATGTAGATTTTTTTAAAGAAAGGAATGCCATATAGCTTTCCGATTCATGAATAACTGCCCCCAAGTGATATTTGTCATGAATGTAAATAAAATTGAAGAGGCAAATTTAGTGCATAAATAACCCACGGGCAGCCAAATGAAAAGTGATTCTCACATTCAAAGGTGTTGTCTGGACAATGACAAACATATGCACATTTTAAATATTCAGCATACAAGTATGTGGAGTTGGAGTTATCCAGTTAAAATATCAGGATCAATTTATTTCATTTCATTTTTCTTGCAAGTAATCAACATGCCCTAGACATAATCAATGAACAATTTACAGGTAAACAAGATCATTCTTTTCAACCGTATTCACGCTCCTAAGAACTATCTCTGGGTGAACAATGTTGGAAAAAGATTCAGATTTAGGCTAGGAAGCCCGAGTTCTGGTCCCATGTTTCCCAAGTATTAACTATAACTTCAGGCAAAATGCTTTCTTCTTTATGTGTCAGTTTCTCCACGTGTACATACTTTACATGAATATGCTCGTGCTGAAACCTACATTGAGTACAATATCACTGTTGTGCTCAGAATCCCCAATGGATTTTAACTGGAGTACAGACCACAGCTTTTCAGTAGCCTTTGAGGCTGCAGATCGGGCCTCCATCTTGCCTCTTCCTGAGTCTCACCTGCTCACTCCATTCCAGCTACACTGACCTCCAGGGGACCAACCACTCTCCCTCCTTCTTTTCCTTAGTTACCCCTGTGGTCCGCTTCCTTTCTTCCTTAAATCTTTACTCACATGTCACATTCTCAATGAAGCAACCATGTCTCAACACCACTTGTGCCCTTCTCGGCTTGATTTTTCTCCATTGCACTTGTAACTATCAAACGTACTGTACACTTTACTGGCTTGTGTGGTTTATTGTCTGTCTCCCTCATTGAATGAGCGCTCCACGAGAGCAGGGATTTTTGTCTGTTTTGTTCCGTGTTGCATCTCCAGTATCTAGAACCATATCTGGAACATAAAAAGCACTTCACAAATATCTGTTGACTAAATCAATAAATTGATCCTATATTTCCTGAGCACATGTAGATTGCCTTATATCATGCTGGTTGCTAAGGATCCAAAGGTGAATAGAATGGCACTTGTAACCCTTCAGGAGGTCGCAGTCTGCAGATGTAAGCCAGCTCTTGCCAAACAGCGGGGTGGCTTAAATGAGATAAGTAGCTACAAGGAATATTGGTTATATGGAGGTGAGAGCGTCAGACTCTTATAGACACAGGAAGGTGTCATGGCTGAAAGGATATTCAAGCTGATCTGTGTAGCATTCCATCAATTGGATAGGGCCAGAAGTATTGAGAAAGAGATTGAGTAGTATAAGGGCATTTCCTGCATCACAGAATTTAAAAGTCAAAAGGAACTGTGTATGTGGAAGTGTTTTGCAAACTAACGCAATAATAGAGTATATGTGTTATCATTATTTACCTGTGTTATTTTTGCTTTTCCCATTGGCATTATCTCACATATTATTCCATGATATAACTTTATGGCAAAAGATAATCATGCATATTTGAATTTTACTGGAACAGATCATCAAAATTGAGATGCTCACATTGGACTAAGAATATGTGTCAGTGAACACATGAAATATTTAGCATGCCTAAGCATTTTTTAAACTTGTTTTTTAGTAATTAAAAGCTGTTATCTCCAACTTCTCAGGCTGAGTACAAATTAAGTAGGACAGCCTGAAAAAATTAGTCTTAAAATAAGCCATGCTATATTTCTCAGGTGTACAAATTGTTAATTAGAACCAGGAAGTGAACACAAGAGACTTAAAATAAAGACCTTCAATTTCAAATTAAAACTGAAAATGGACCATGCTTGGCACTGGCATTAAAAAAGAGCTAAGAATTATGGGGGCTAAAATGGAAATTTAGAATTTTTGAGATCTTTAAATAATTTTTATTTCAAATTTTTTTATTGATTACAATGTGTATTTTGCCTTTTTAGGTTAGTAGGCAATTTTCAATATTTTAGAATAAAATAACTTTTAGAAGACATGAGAAATGATTTAGATTTGAATTTTTACATTTACTTTAATTTACGTTTTTGTCATATATTCAAAATTTGTACTCTTTGAAATTAATTGCATTTTGTTTTTCAGTCATTTAGATCAGGGGGTCAGCAGATTATGCACTACAGACCAATTCTGTAACCTGTTTTTGTACAGTCTGTGTGCTAAGATGTTTTTTATTTACATTTTTAAATAATTGGAAAAAATCAAAATAACAATAATATTTGTGGCCTATAAAAATGTTATGAAATTTTGATCTTCACATCCACAAATAAAGCTTTATTGGAACATAGCCCCCTCATTTGTTTATGTGTTACTTATGGCTGCTTTCGCGTTACAACAGTTAAGTAGTGGCTACAGAGATGCTGTAACCCACAGTGCTGACAATATTTACTATTTACTTTTTATGGAAAAAGTTTGCTGACTCCTGCTTTCAATTATTATTGTCAATAAGACACAAATTATTTGAAAACTTTGATTATAACACTATATCTGCAGGAAAAATAACTTTATATTTAAAATAATTTTTCAATCATACATTTTTTTTGTTTTATTATTCTTCTAAATATTATTGGTCATTAACAGAACATACAAAACCATAGCTTTATACATACCTGTTGAATTTTGGTATTTGCAATATGTGTTTGTCAGTGAAGGAGAAATGAACATGTTTTATTTAATGATTTATTGACTTGATTTATAACTTTTAAGTTTTCAGACATACTGTATATAGGTGGGGTTCCATTTGAACTCTTGCTCCCAACTCTGCAAAGTTAAGGGAACTGAGAAACACAGCAAACACAGAGAAACAGGAGAGGTGGAGGAGGTGAGCAGAGGGATAGCTAAGCAACTGATTTGACAGAAGACACTTAAAAAAAAAAGAGCAAAATAGAGTCACAAAGCAGGCTTATCTGCATGCCCTGTGGACATCTGTGGGCCCTAAAAAATATTAGATTAGCTCTAGGAACTCTATATATCACAAAGGAACCGACTAAAGTACCGTAAGACTATTAGTCGTACTGTGACTTGATGATGAGACCTGACTAACTGAATCAATCTGTGCACCTAGGAATTATTAAGAATCCACAAGGTATAGAAATATTTAGTTTCAAAGTTATCTACCATAATGACCTTACATGGAATTTTTAATCATATGGCATTTAAGATGCAATACTTATGCTGCTTGTGCCTGGGACTCATTTGTGAGCAACATTGAGTACCTTTTGGATTTCAGGCACTGCACAGGAACAGTGCTATAGAACTAACTATATAGTGGTGCCTAGCCACATATTGACCGTTGAGCACTTTGTTGTGGCTGGTCCAAACTGATGTGTGCTCAAAGTGTAAAATACACAGTGAATTTTAAAAACTTACTATGAAAAGAAAAAGAAGTTTTCATTCATAGTTCTTTATATTGGTTATGTGTTAATAAGTAGTATTTTTGATTCATTGGGCTGTATAATATATTAAAATTAATTTTGCCTGTTTCTTTTTCCCTTTATAATGTGGCCATCAGGCAATTTTAAATTACATACATGATTCCTATTATATTTCCATTTGACAGCACTAGCATAAAAGACAGAATGAGCGTGCTCAGGGAACTCACTCTTTAGGCAGACTGATAAGTAAACCAACAATGGCAGATGACAGATGTAAACGTGGGCTGCTTTGGCATCAAAGCAAGATGCCCAATCATGGAGGGCCAGAGGAGCCTGCAGCAGGAGGTGATGCCTGGGATGGATCTTCAAGGATGAGCAGGAGACAACCTTTAGTCAGAGGAGAACATTCCAGGTAGAGAATACAGCATGTGCAAAAGCATAGCCTTTTGCAATAGCTTACCATGTTTGGGAAACTACTGATAGTTTCATGTATTTAAACTAGGGAGGGTTTGTGGGAATGGGGGAAGCAAAGCTAGAATGGTAGGCAGGGGCCACAAATAAAGGGCTTTGAAAGTCAGGCATTAAGGAAACGTTTGGAAGAAATTTAGACATGGTCTTTTGGCTAAAAATATGCCATCTTCCAATGATGCTGAGAAAACACCCCTAGACTTTAGAGTCAACCATCTCCAAAATAGCCTACTATGGATTCTAGAAACAACACTGGTTGATCCATTTATGAATCAACTAACTTACGGCTAATCAACCAGAAGCAGAGTGCCCATAGTCAACCTGAAGTTGTGTGCTGTATAAAATACAAATTATGCTTAGAAAGGTGCTGAAAGGCCAGGAAGCCCTGTTAGGTAACAAATAAAATGGTTTTCTGGAGGATGCAAAAATGATTACATTTAGACAGAGGCTATTTCCTGCACTAATTATTTGTGCAGTTCACTAGCTCACTATTTATGCAAAAATCAGGCAATAACTCTATGGTAGCTTTACATGCTTTATGCAATCTTCATGAAAAATGACTATAACATCAAGGACTTTGTAAAGAAATCATGTTTCAGGGCCAGTTCTGCACTGGGAATAAGCATTGCTTGGCCCCTGGCAGAAGTGCCATCTTCTGACAACAGCTGTGGCCACCTGACTGCCTAACAAAAGCTGCAACTGTACCCCTCATCCTGGAACCAGCTGATTCTAAGTAAAAAGCACTTTAAGGACCCCTAACTTAGCACATTGTTTGACTAAACATCACTTCATATGTGTTCTGATCTTGGACTGCAGGTCTAGTAACTAGGCTTTAAAACACACTTTGAACCTCAGCAACTCCCAGATGGGCACCTGCCATTCTCTTTGATCTTGCTCAAGTGTTAAGCTTCAGATTCCTGGCTGGACCTTCACCCTCTGCGTGCCTGTCCTACTCCAGTGAGTGTGTCGTGATTCCTGGTCTTCTTCCACCTCTGGGCCAGCGCACCAGAGCTGGTGGACCTGGACACCTTCTGTCTCTGCATCAGTAGCCCCAATTTTAGACTCCACGTTGAAAGTGCTCACTGAGAAGACCGCAGCATTTAAGGAGTCAGGAAAACATGGGCTTCCTTTGAAAAGGCTGGATGTGACCCTCACTGGTATAGTTTTGAGATGTGGTATTTGTATGACCTTGGGCTTGCTCTCCACGGGCCAACCACTCCATTGTAATACCGAAGCTGAATCTTCAAAGGTGGCTGAACTCTTCAATTTTTCACTTTATTCTTTTTCAATTCCTTAATTCTTTTGAACTAAAAGTAGATTTGATTGCTAGGGGTTGGAGGTAAATTAACTGTTTAGCTGGATTGTGGAAACTGCATTCTACTTTCTGAAAGCCAAGCACTCTCACCGACATAAATAGCTCCTTTTCTAGACACTCCTGTTAATTTGCCTGGTTTCCATTGCAAGACTAGCTGGGCGATTTGCCCTGTCACCAAAGAGCCCAGTGTCCAGTCTGATCCTGGTCCTCACTTCCTAAAGAACAGCCTGGCTGAAGTACTTTCTTCCGAGTGCTTTGTCATGGCCCCACCTTGGATTTCAGAGGTTTACCTCAGTCAAAGACCAGATCTGCTGACCTTGCACAGTGATTTGTTGGCGCTTACAGACCTACCTCCAGTAAGCATGGGGGGAAATAAAAGTTAAATAGGAAGAACAGGCAATCACAAAGCTAGTGCTTTGTTTAGACTTGGGTTGTCAGCTGCTGTCTCAGTCATCTAATTTTTGATAGTCATTTGAGATGCTGAGCAACTCAAGGAATCGACTGGTTTTTAAGTAACTGAAGAACAATAGCTCTCCTGGGGATAATGAGTCATTACATTTGGAGCAATTTTTATTTTTTTATCTGGAGTTGTATAACGCAAAATTAGTTTTGTGTTTTTAGCTTCTCATCATCCTGTGGTATTTAAACATATAAAAGTGTGTCATTAACAACTCTACTGCCTAAGACAAATCATACTGATTTAGAATTTATACACCCAAGGAAGGGCTATGTGAACAAGAAAGATAGCAGAAAGGAATGATAGGAGTAATCGTGCTATCCACACTCAAGGAAGATAAACACGTGCTTCATCTTCTGTTCTCTGAGTGGGCGCTGCTTTTGGTCAGTTCGGTGCAAGGCTCTGTCGGGTGGGAGGGAGTGTGGAGCCAGCGAGTAGGGATAGATTTTAGGAATGATTAATAAGAGCTTTAAGAAGGCCGAATCAGTGACTGACATTCTCCCTTTGAGAGCAGAATCCACCCCTAACAATGAAAACACTTCAAAGGCAGAAGTCTTTTCTTAGGTGACTTTGGGCAGAAAACACTGCCTTCAGCAGCCCCACAGGTCTTCATTCTTACTGTCTGATCTGTTGTGTTGAGGGGAGCAGCCCTGGCAGTACTGAAGGTTAATCTCGGTATTTGTGTGTCTTCAGTAATTTACTCTGCAGAGCTGGGGTGTGCTGAAGTTTGTTATACCAGCCACTCAGTTCCCCCTACAATAGGTGGGAAATAGAGCTATCAGGACAAAAAAGAATGATTCTTTCTGGGGTGATATTGTAGATTGTCAGAAAACCTTTCCTGGAGGTATAGTATCAAACAGATGATTGACTCCTGGGGTGGTGATTTTGGTTGTTTGTTTTTAACTTTCAACATATTTGGGAGTTGTTACATCTCTGACCAACACCCCCCCACACACACACACACACACACACAAATGGTCTCTAAACAGGAAGAGGTAGTGAATTTGTATCCTTCTGTTGTGTGGTTGCCCTATTGGTGTCCGGTCATGGGGGCTCGTGAACACACCCTTATTTTTACGTGGTGCTTACACTGCAGTCTTTGAACTTGTGGTACAGCGCTCCCAGGAAGCCTCTGAGCTCTCCCAGGGGGGAAAGCAGGTCACTGAACGCAGCTCTGGAAGCTGGATCTGCCCCCACATCAGTTATTATCACCTACACACAGCCTCTGGTGAAGGCTTTGTATCTGAGAAGTCTGCCTCGAAAGTCTCAGTGGCAATTAATAATGTCCACACCTAAATCAGAACTCCTGCTGCTGCTTTTTGCCGGTCATATAAGATCCTTCCTGTTTCTTTCATAAATTAGTTGATAACTGTCTCTGCTTCTCTTTTGAGTGAAAGGATGTTAATTACACAGTGCTCAGGAGCACAGAGCTTCATCGCTTGGCTAGCTGACAATGGAGGCTCGTGATAAAAGCACATTAAACCTTCATTAAGGTTGTTTACACATTTATACGGGTGGCTGTGGCCATCTCTTATAGCAGGGACAATAAATCCAAACCTTAGGATATTATAGCCTGTGGTGGCTTTTTAACTCTCCATGTTTAAAATGGAGCGATATAATTTGTAATTACTGGAAACAAGTAGTTTTAATTCCCCCAACGGATATTTAGGGCTTTCGTGTGTTTTGGAAGATTTAAGTTGGCTTTGAAATAGTGCAGTGACAGTCCCATAATAGTGGGCACAAACCACTGAGCATGCTGGGAACATCTGTAGGCTTCCTCCTCGGCCCTTTACTAGGAGTAACATTACCCCTATAACTCAGAGTATGGCCACCACAGTGGTGGTGGTGTTGATCCCAAACAGATGACAAAAAGACAAGCCACTCGGCCTCCTAGAGAAAAGATGGCATGGGAAAAAGAAATGAAGTGTGGAGAGAGAGCTCTCTGGGAAAGTGGGGGAGATCTGTGTTCTTATCCAAGCTGTACCACGCACCAGGTGTGTGGATTTAGGCTTGTTACTTAATCTCTCCAACCACAGTGTCCTCATCTGTAAATTGGAAGTCATAACATCTGCCTTGTTCAGAGGACCGATGACATGATGTCCGTGACTGTGCTGTGCATAGTTGCTGGTTCAGTAAAAGAAGCTCAGTAAACCTGGAGTCCTTCATTTCTTCGCTCAGCTGCAGAGGGGGAGAGGGTGGTCTGATATTTTCTTATCTATTCCAAGAGAACTGCATGAAAAAATCAAGAATGCTGTAGCCCATTAGAAGTCCCCAAATATGATCTTTTTTGTTTTCTAACAGGGAATCACAAATGGAATGTTGTATTCAGAACCCTAGTTTTGATGCCTAGAATATGGATTTAATTTATAATTTAAACTGAAATCTCAATCTAACCAGTTAATATATGAGATAATATGGCAGAAAGGAGAAATTTTAGAAACATGCATCTCTAGCTTGAAATGCTGAGTCCAGCTTCCTTGAGTTTCAGAAGGTTTCTGGAAATATTTGCAAAGCTATTTCATTTTGACTGCTAGAGATAGGCAGACCTAAAATCCCGAGAGGTGACTGACAGCACAAATCCCATTTGCAAATTGGCCTGGATAGTACAATCTCCCTCTCTTCCAGCTCTTGCAGTCTCAGTATCACATCAGGAAACAACTATTGGTGTCTTGTTTACCATCAGTTGTTGATGTATTTAAAGCTGACATTTTCAGTGTTTCTCCTTTTCATCCAAGCAACTAGCAATATGAGGCCTGACAATTAAGTTCGCAAACTTTGTTGCAACAATATCTTTTGATATCAGAGGGATTATTCATAATGAATTTGTACCAACTGGACAAACAGTTAACCAAGTTTACTATTTGGAAGTGCTGAAAAGGCTGCATGAGAAAGTTAGACAACCTGAACTTTTCGCCAGCAGTTTCTGGCTCTTGCATCACGACAATGCACCCGCTCACACGGCACTGCCTGTGAGGGAGTTTTTAGCCAGTAAACAAATAACTGTATTGGAACACTCACCCTACTCACCTGATCTGGCCCCCAATGACTTCTTTCTTTACCTGAAGATAAAGGAACTATTGAAAAGGAGACATTTTGATGACATTCAGGACATCAAGGGTAACACGATGACAGCTCTGATGGCCATTCCAGAAAGAGTTCCAAAATTGCTTTGAAGGGTGGACTAGGTGCTGGCATCGGTGCATAGCTTCCCAAGGGGAGTACTTCGAAGGTGACCATAGTGATATTCAGCAATGAGGTATGTAGCACTTTTTCTAGGATGAGTTCGTGAACTTAATTGTCAAACCTTGTAAATAAGCCAACAAAGCTCTAGACATGACATGGTCAGATAGAACTTTTGTATTTCTTCTAATAAAATATGTTAGGATTAATTCTGTTTTGAATCTGCCTCAGATGCCATTGTCATGTTATTACTATTATTATATTAATAGTTAGGACTTATATTAATACCAATAGTAAAATATAATAACTTTATATAACAGTATGTAATAGTAGCCACTCATACTTGTATTTTATACATTATGGTATCTGTATCTGCTTTTCACCTGCCAGGTGTCAGACCTTATATACATTGTTTTAAGTCCTCGCAATATCCAAGCAAGATGGAAATTGTTGTGCTGAGTTTACAGATAAAACAAGTGAGTGTGGCCAAGAGAGGTTTAGCAAGTTTTTAAGTGCCACACAGTTAGTAATTATGAAAGCTAGGGTTCAAATACAGTCTGGTCAGACGCCCAAACGCAAGCACTTTTTACCATGTCCTGCTATATCTCTTTTTTGGAAAGTGGACCACACTCGAGTAAAAGATGTTGTTGCCAGAAAACAGGTTCTTGGTATCATCACAGGAAAGAATTCAAGGATGCACCCAATAAGCCAAACAAGTAGTGGATTTGTTAAAAGAAATAGGACAGTACCCTCCCAAGATGGGGGAAGTTGGCAGGCCAGGAGAAGAACAAAGGGGCTTAGAGTTTTATTACCCTCAAAATGAGAGCACAGAATATTCAAAACTTAGGGGTGGCGTTATAGGCATTCCCAGACAGGTTCTCGTTGACCACTCCTTTGCACTGGGAGGTGGGATTCTCTTATCCTTATTTGGCTGTAGTGGGAACTGTGATGGTGGTACAGGAGGTGGAGATTTTCCCTGCCTGTAGTGTTAATAATATTGTAATCCATTACCGTTAGCTAAAGTTCCCCGCGAGGGACAAGATGGCGTCCTGGGTCTGCTCTTGGCCACCCAAATCTAGTTCTGGACAGTCCAGTAGCTGTACTTTTCTTAAAAATGATCTCATCTCCTCCCTCCTTTGTCTCCCTTCACCTCCTCCTTCCTTCCCTTCCCCTCTCTCCCCACTGCCCTATCCTTTCTGCCTACAGTAACAACTGTTGTATATGGAATAACGGCCTATAGCAGTTCATAACAGAGCTCTTTAGCTGTTGCTGTTTTAGTCTCTGTTAATGCTGTAAATGTGCCAAATAAGTGTCACTTTCATGTGGGCAAATTTTAACTACCTCATGAACTACATTGCAAGGAGATGCTTAATTTACTACGAGTTGTTTATGGGTGCTCTGAAGCAAGGTGAATCATTTAGGGCAGTTTATTTTCACAGTTACACAGGGGTGGATTAATAAATTTCAAGCAAACTCATCTGGCACTAGGGGCACATAACAAATTATGAGTGGTAAGAGAGCTGACCTTTGAACTTAAAAAGCCCTAATTCCTGTTTGTACTCTAATGCAGATATCACTGACTTGTATTTCACAAGACCAACATTTTAGTAAATATAAAGATTTTTCTTTTAGAAAATCTGAATTGAACCTTATTTACTATAGATTTGCTTTCTTCCTAATTTTTTTTTTGAACCATACTAGTTTAGGTAAAAAAAACTTGGAGTCATCCTTTACACCTATGTCTTACATCTCACACCTAATCCATTCAGAAACCCTGATGGCTCACCTTAAAGATATATGGAGAATATGAACACTTAGTCACACCTGGTCTGAGCCACCATCCTTTCTTGCCTGGATTTCTGTACTAACCTCCTAACTGGTCTCCTTGCCTCACTCCTGTCCCCATGGTTTGTTCTCAACACATTAGCCAGATGATCTTTTTAAAACCTTAGTTCTTTTTTTTTTTTTTCATGCGGGAGTTGAACCGGCAACCTTGCTGTTAAGAGCGCACGCTCTAGCCACTGAGCCATCCGGGTGGCAGCTCAGCTTAAGGTGTTGAGTTCAGTCCCAGCCACGGGTGGGCATAGCCCACCATCCATCGAACAGGCAATCTTGTCATTAGGAGCACATGCTCTCACCAGCTGAGCCATCCTGCCACCTGTTGGCAGCTCAGCAGCAGCTCAGCTCAGGCACAGCTTGCGTGAAGCTCACTAGCCCACGTGGGAATCAAACCAGCGACCCTGTTGCTAAGAGCTCATGCTCTTAAGCAAACTCTTAACCAACTGAGTCACTCGGCCGGCCCCCAGTCAGTTCTTTTTAAAACCTCCTCTCCTCATAACGCTCCGTTGGCTCCCCATCTCTCTCAAGGCAAAAGCCTATGCACCATACAGGATCTCTCTTCTCATTGCCTCTGACCTTTTTTCTGTCATGTTTCCTACTCCCCCACTTTAGTTACCTGGACCACTTGGTGTTCTTTGAGTACCCCAGCATTTTCTACCTTCAGGTCTTCACTTGGTTACTCCATCTGCCTGAAAGACTCCCCCAAATATCCATCTGGCCGATGACCTCACCTCTTTCAAGTTTTTGCTCAGATGAGGCTAACTTTCCGTCTTATTTAATATTGCGAACTTTCCCTTTATCCTGTTACTACTTTTTACCTAGCACTTACCAACTTATTATGCCCATTGTCTGACCCTGACTGCTAGAATTCAGGCCACTTGAGAGCTGTAACCCTTGTTTCACTCACTGACCTATCTCAAGGGTCTAGAAAAGTGCCTGGCACATAGTAGGTGTTCATTAAATGTTTGCAGTGTTGAATAAATAAAGGTGGGGTGCCATCATAGGGAAAGAAAAACAATGGTTCTACCTTGTGTTTCAACATTTGGCAGATATTTTGTAAATATAATGCATGTTTATGCAAGTGGATAATTTCATATTAGACAAAACTGGCATTTGACTGATATTTTGGACTAAAGCGGCACTCGAATCATTGCCTGGTCTGTGACACAAGTGGCCACTCAAGGAATATAATAGGCTTTTGGCTCTTTCTAGGATGTAGAGGACATACCTGGCTTTGCACCTGGAGGGCTTCCTGCTTGCTGAAGGCTCAGTGATATTCAAGAAAGACAGTGACTCTTATATTTGCTCCTACTTTTAATACTTTTCATTGCCTGTGGTAGCAGCAGCCCTTCAAAGCAACTGTAGCATGAAATGAGCAACACCTGTATCAGCAGATATTATAAATACTCCTTAACAAATAAATAGTAATAGGGGCATATAAAAGAGGTAAAGAAACTCAACAACAGCAACAAAATTAGTCACAGATATATACTAAAAGACCATCAATAAAAACAGTAATAGAAGGGTCACCATCGGTTATAAAAGATAAAAGCAAGCAGCAACAGCAGCAAATCCTAGGATGGACTTTATATGTGCCTACAGTCAGATTTGTTTTTATCTTTTCATATTATCATTGAGCCAATCAGTTCAACCAAATTGACCCAATATTCAGAATTTTAGGCCCACATTGCTTATACACTACCTGCTTCCAAAAGAGATTTTAAAAAAAGGAGCAGATTACTTTCAATTACTTTTCATTTACTGGTTCAGTAAATAAAAAAACAATGAAAATTAAAGGGAAAAAACCAAAACCAAGAAATAACAGAGGGTGGAGGCCTATGATTAAGAAAAAAATTAGGTAAAATATAAATAATTGAACTTCTAAAATAATGAAAATTAAGTAACAGAGGGTATATGTAGGAATATGCTTCTTAAAACAGTACTTCAAGCAATTTAATGTAACATCTAGATATCAGTCAGAACTTACTACATTATGCTGCAGTAATAAATAATCTCAAAGTCTCCATGGTATAATAAAATATAAATTTTTTTCTTGCTCATGTTATGCTTTCAATATAGTTTAGGTGTTGCCTCTGCCTCTAATTGATCAGTATTAGGTCCAGGCTGATCGGCTTTGCCATCTTTTGGACCTTATCACAGCTTTCTTGGTTACTATAGCCAGGGAAAAAGAGAGCTGGAGAGTTGACATTCTAGCCATTAAATGCTTTGGCCTAGAAGTGACTCATGTTATTTATAATCACTTTTTTTTTTTTACCAGAATTAATTACATGGCCACACCTACCTCCAAAGTTACAGAGCACTGTAATCTTCTGTGTATAGAAAGAGAAGTGAATATGGGTGAACATTAATAATAATATCACATCACAACTTAGATCTAAGCTATTTGGCACTGAAGGCAAAAAGTGAAAATCTTTAAACAGGTCTGTTTACCTAAGAAAAGATAATACCAGTTCACTAAGAGAGAAAAAAAAAAAAAGCTTTTACTTACATCACTTCTTACTGTGTCAGACTTTGGCTCTTATACCAAACAAATGCTCTATGTTTTATTTATGGGAATCATTTATACCAATCTCTGACAGTGTGCCCAGGGGTTGGGATAATTTTTAGTTTTGTAAAGTTCATTTTATTGAGCAGACAGATAATCCAGATATAGAGAATTTTGGTATTCTGTTCCAAAGAGTAATCAAGCAGAGAGGATTTAGAATAACTAATGTTTTGCATATCCTTCAGACTCTCTAAAATGTTAAGTATTTACCTAGAATTTTGATAAGAAATTATTTCAGGCCATTCAAATTAAAGTCTGCAAGAAGTATTTAATGATCAAGAATGGATGTTCCAAATCGGTAGAAAATCCCTGTAATTCTAGATATACGTAGCTTTGTTTTGAAAAAAAGTTTGTTTTATTTCTTTGTGCATACATATATCTATTCACTGAGCAGAAAAGGACTGAAGGCAAAATACCAAGGTACAAAACCAGTTTGAATATGTCAGGCTCTATTTAAGACTATTTAAGACTCCAGAATCCAGTATCATGGAGGATCAAAAAAGTGACTGACACACAGATTTTTGAGTATCATCATCATCTACCTCTATCATAAAACCCCTAAACTAATACATTTTGAGCAGGACTGCTTCCACCAAGATAAATCAGTTGGTTGTAAAATACAACCCCACGTAATAAATAAATAAATAAATAAATAAATAAATAAATAAATAAATAAATAAATAAATGTAAAAGTTGATATATTGAGCATTATCTAGCTGACCAAAAAACATTTGCCAAGAATGAAAAACCTGATTTTAGCTTTTTTAATGAAGGGTATCTTTAGAGCATACCTGATCAACAAACTCAGCTGTTTCTTAAGGGTACTATTGAACGATTCAATACATCAAGGGTAGGCAAACTTTTCTGGAAAGGCCAGATAATAAATATTTTCAGCTTTGCAGGCCATATGGTCTTAGTTGTGACTATTCAACTCTGCCACTGTGATGCAAGACAAGCACAATATGTAAATAAACAGGTGTGTGTCCTCATACAATTACATTTACAAAACAGGTGATGAGCTGGAACTGGCCCATGGGCTGAGCTATCGGTTGCTGATCCCTGCAAAACACCTTCATTAAGTCAGTACTTATGCTAAATAATCCCAAGTGATACCGGTGTAAATATTAAAGGGAGTTGACAGGAAAGTCAGTTAGCTCAGTAGTTGCCATTTTTCCTCCAAATAGATCCATTCCTAAAAAAGAAGAGCTATTAAAAATATATAAGAAATTAGACCTGCCAAGTGGTGCATTTGTTAGGAATTAGCTTGGGATGCCAGCTCTGAGCAGCAGGGCCCCAGTTTGGATCCCACATGAGGGCCAGTGACACTGCGCCCTCTACAGCTAAGATGATGAACAACAGCTCCACCTGGAGCTGGGCTGCGGTGAATCACTGGGGATGGCGTAGTCTGCAGTGGGGCTGGCTGACAGTGAGTGTGCGCTTTCGTGAGCCGCCGTGAGCTGCCGTGAGCGACCGTCCAATGGCCGGGTAGCGACTGCCTCACCCGGGAAGAGCACAATGTTAATACCAACATGGACCAGTGAAGTGACGTCCTCCACAACTAGACTGAAGAACAAAAGGACAGCAACTTGCCTGTTCCCCTTCCCGATTCCTCAATGCTGTTCCCCTCCCCCAATTCTCCCATAAAATCTTTTAAAAATATATAGATAGATATAGAGATAGAGATAGATATGAAATTAATGAGTGAATGGCAAAGTATTAGAATCATATCCACTAACACTGAAGTAAAGAACATGATAAGAAAACCCAGTATCACCTCCTATATTCAGCGGTGCTTTGAGAAGCCTAGTCGATGGAATAAGGAAGCAAAAGAAAAGTGGTATAGATACCAGAAAGGAGACCAAACTATCATTATTTGTAAGTGATATGATCTTTTCCATGGAATATTTAAGATAATCAGCTGAAAAACTTGTAGAATTGGAAGATGAACCATAACATAAATTTTTTTTAAAAAAAAGTTGCTTTGCTATATACCAGCAATAACAATTTAAAAATGTAATGGTAAAATACTTCACTCACAATAAGTTAGAAATACAAAATTCCAAGGAGTAAACTTAATAAATGTGTAAAACCTAAATAATAGGACTATAAAACTTTACAAAAACACATAAAATAATACCCGGATAAATGAAGTTGTGGTTGAGTTTCAGGATAAAAGACTCAGTAACTTAGATTTCTCAGTTTTCCCCCAAGTATGTTTATAAATTCGATGTAAACCCCCTTAGAAGCTCTGCAGGCCTTTTGTGGAACTAGACGAGGTGATTTTAAAATTCAGTGAGAAGATTAAATGTGAAGGCAGAAGAACTAAGCAAAATGAGGAAGAGAAAGAGAAGAACAGAGGGGGACTTGCCTCTCCAAATATCAACCCCTATAGAAGCTACAATAGTTAAAACAATGTTGTGTAGTTTCAAAAAATAAATAATAGGTCAATGACACAGAATATAGACTTCAAAGGTAGACTCACACAAAAAGAAATTTGTAATAAAGGTGGTAGTTCAAATTGGTGGGCAACATATAAACTATTAGATGAATTATCTTGAGACAATAAGTTCATCCATCTAAAAATAAACATAAATTTACATTCTTTATACCATGTATGAAATAAATTCCAGATAGACTAAAAATGTAAGTGTATAAAATTTATAAAAGCATTAGGAAAATATTCTTAGTTTTGGTTGGGAAATAACTTTTATAGGAAATCATAAGACCCTGGACCCAAGAAGGAAAATACCGAGATATTTGACTTAAATGGATGTGTGTGTGTGTGTGTGTGTGTGTGTGTGTATCTATATATCTGCATGTATGTATCTCAGGATATTTGTCAAATATCTCAGTATATACGAACATATTGGACAAAGATTTAATATCTCTGATGTAGGCAGAATACCTAAAATTAATTAAAATTACAAAAAACAATCTTTCCAACAGTCTGCATATATTGAGTGTTTTATTAAATGGTAGGGACTGGTTTGAGTGCTTCTTTTATTTAAATTTCACAACAATTTTATGATATATATTTTGCCCAACATTACGAATCATCATGGAAAGGCACATTAAAACAAAACTTTTCCTTGATCAAACTGGAAATTTTTTCAAAAATGTGTAATATTAAGTGTTAGCAAGGTTTGGAGATGTGGTCATATCCTATACATTTTATTGGGAATAAAATTGGCTCAGTATTATTGGAGGGCAATTTTGCTTGTTTGGTCACTCTTTAAAATGGTCATGCCTTTTGACATAGTAATTCCACTTATAGGTAACTCTCTGGCACAAATACTAGCAAATGTGTATTAAAATATATGCATAAGGATAATCAGTGAAGTATTGTTTCTAACAGTAAAAAAAAAAAAAGTTGGAACAATCTAAATGTGGTCATGCGTTACTCTGAAAAGCCAAGAGTAAGTAAGGGAAATGTGATCTCTTACCTGAAATTGTCTGCAAAAATTGTTCAAGTTTTGGAAATGGGCAAAAGAGATGACTAGGTCTTCTTTCAATGGAGTGTAGATGTTGTCTAGTGGACTCTCCATGGATTATATGATTCAATTTTATAATTCTATTGACTAGGCAATTTTATAACTGAGAGTGTTGAAGTTGTAGAAAATGGATATTAATACAAATGATTCTTGTCCATAGAATGCAAACGAATTATGTTCCATAGAGATAAATTGATTTCCACCCTATAGGAAAAGATAACATCAAACATTACATTTAATTTCCCCAAGGAATATTAACCAGTTTTGCATCTATTAGCACATTTATTTCATCATTCCTGATTGCCTATATATATTATTTATGTATATTATATATATATCTCATATATATTACATCTATATTATATATATATATGTATATATACACACACATAAATATATACAGAGGGTGCCAAAAAATGTATACACATTTTAAGAAAGGAAAAAACTGTTAAAATTGTAATACTCAATATATGCGCACACAGATAAGAAAAGATGAATACAAGTCACATTTGACTTCTGCAATTACAAGAGGTGCTCAAAGTGGTTACCATCAGTGTCCAGACACTTCTGATTATTGCGAACTACTGCTTGAGCAACGTTGACCAAAGTGTCCACTTGTAGACATTTTTTTGGCACCCCCGTGTGTGTGTGTGTGTGTGTGTGTGTGTGTGTGTGTGTGTAGTGTTTGTTCTTTAAGTTCTCCTTTGAACTGGTTTTAACATGTTACTGATTGCCTTACTAACTTATGAGTTGGAAATAATCTTTGGCATGTGGTCATTTTATATTTGCATGAAAACTAGGACTGTACCTTTTTTAAAATTATTATACATCAGTATAATATTAAAGTAGTTGCTATTTATGAGACAAGAAGCTCTGTATTGCATGGTATTTGCTATGGATTTAGCCATTTGTTCTTATTCAAAATCAAAATAATTTTACTATGCTATGGACAAGATTAAGATTTTATTTGGTGATAGAATTGGATTCTATATTGGGACAAGGATGAGGCTTACCTGTTGTGCACTAAAACAAGGTGAACCAGAGCACATTTCCTAGAGCTTCTAAATTGTTTTATCCCAGAGTTCTACAATACAGACTTCACATGAAATTTATGCTAAAGGAGAAGGGGTTTGTGAACACCAAAAAATTGAGACATTGCTGTGAACTCATTAAAAACAAAAACAAAAAACTAGCTCTTGTGATAATTAAAATATTAGGAATGGTCCTTGAAAGATTTAAAAATGCCTTTTTTTTTTTTTAAGCCTTAACCTCTTATTCCCCTTTGGCAAGGTAAAATGCATCATGGGTATTAAATCTCAACAAAATAGAGTTGTGCCCTATTCTAATCCATTTTGCCGTATGTGAGCTGCCAGCACTGGCATTTGTTGCGGTAGAAGTGAAGGCACAATAGTATAGACTTTGTCATGCTGCCAACTCATTCTTCTTGCCATGTATGTACTGCTTCAGGGAGGAGAAAAAAATCAAGGTGCTTAAGAAAGGAAAAAAATAAAACAGAAGAGAGAACTCAATCTATAGAGCTCTGTTAAGTACCACTTGCTTCTTCCCTTCGTACAATCAGTTAATCACCTTATAAAATGCCAAAATCATCAGAGCCTGAGCTGAAACAGCGAGTTCATTTTTTTTCTCTCCTCTAAATGTCTCCTTTTCAGTTATATAGTATTTTATGAAAAATTGATGTCTTGCTAGTCAACATGATGAATGTTGGGACATGCGGGGAATAGTTTAAAGAGTTTGTTTTAACAGTTATGCATTTAAATTGTCCCATTATGGTGGACATGTTTCCTCTGCTAACAAAAAATCAGTTCTTAAAGGTCCAGTTCCCCTAGAATATTTTTTGCTGCTTTCAATCATTTTGATAGCAATCCTGATGAATTCATGAATTAAAATTATTTCATCCAAATGTTAGATTTCAAGGTGGCAGTTCGGGGCCTCTTTTTCTTTTATTGCAGGGCCTTAATACACAATATGGAAGACATTTAAAGTTTAAAAATATAATACATTATCTAAGGAGAGCCTTTAGATAGCTGGGCTCAGTGGGGCATTTGCCTGAAAGCAATTAAGTTGTGCCGTGGGAATCGGTATAAAAGCCATTTCTGCAACTCGATGTAGTTTTGTTTAAGTCCAGTTCTAAGTCAAGCTTCTCGACTCAGATATTGCTCATAGTTGATACATGATAATTTATCACAGAAAGCATCATCCATTACTCTGTTCCATCAATGGGAGAACAAAGGTAAATTGTCGTTTTCTTTCCCTTTGTCCTTTACTTACCCCAAATCATGGATTTATAAAATAACATAGCTAGACCTTAAGAGCTGCTAAAGCCAATTTCTAAATTTTATAGATGGAGCAACCGAGGCCTAAAGTTTTGAAGTGGCTTGCCCGTAGCTGCATAGCAAGTTCATAGCACGACAAGCAGGTTGCAAATTCAGCCCTTCCTGCGGTAAAGCCCACGGCCCTTGCATTGTGCCAGCTTGACTTTCAGGTGTGTTTCCTTAATACTAGTAAAGGGTAAACTGAGGCTGGTAACCTGGCCAGGACTTTTGGCTTGTCTTCTTCTAAGGGAAGAAGACAGAGGTCCCAAACCTTGTCTACCTGTCATGGGTTCTTACCTATTTCGGTTCATAGCAGGCAGTATGAGACCCCAACAAATCAGGATCAGTGGCAATGTAGTCAAGTCAGTGTCTGAAGTACTGTTCTAATAAAGACAGGTAAACAGGAATGAAATGTAAGAAAATGTCCTTGCCAGAACTCTTCTCAAGGAGTTCTGTGGTTACCAGTTATCAGAGGCTTCAAGAGCCGAGATGAAGGTTCTGGTTCTGGGGTAGTCATAGTGGAGTTTTAAGTTGGAGAATGAAGTGACTGATTGGCTCTTTTGAAAGCAGTAACTTGGGAAGAATAGCTCTGGCAGTAGAGTGGTAGCATGTGTTAACCTAAAAGTAAAAAAAGGCCTTTTAAATGAATAACAACAAGCATTTATTTGAGATCAAAGAATAGCCATTTGGGATGCGCTGATTCAAGCAGAAACCCAAATAGTGTTCTGATTAGAAAACAAAGGCAATGGGTATTTATGAGAAAGGGAAGGGGAAAAATCACATCATAGATGGAAGGCATTTCTATTGGTTCAGATACCATAACATAGTGACGCTAATTCTAAACTTTTTTTTTTTTTTTAATTTTCAGTCCACTAGTCATCAGTCCCATAGTCATAATAACTGCTTTCTTGTTATCTTTGCAACCAGTTCTTTGGAGGCCAGTGTTGCTTAAGGCCCAGTCCAAAGGTTATTTTGTCTTGTGTTAACATTCCAAAAGTTTGAGGCATAAGACACGAAGGCAGTTCCTCTGGCATGGCAGCTCTGGCTCCATTTTAAAGTGGTCCATTTATTTGTTTGTTTGTTTGTTTGTTTGTTTGACACATGGTTGCAGGGAGAACCATTAGGAGGCAGCCACTGTAACCCTGGTGGTGTCTATAGGTGACGCAAGCTCCGAGGTAGGAGAAATGCAGAAAAGTGAAAGGGTCGCAGAGGAGACATAGTAAATAGTACCCTCTCTTGGGAATGGATGAGAGCAGACTCTGGACTTCCAGGTCCTTCCCACACTGTTATCTCTGTGACTCTGGGCCAAAGCTTTGGAGGCCTCAGTATTAAATGAACATAAGAGTAAGAGCAGCACTTGCCTAATAGAGCTGCTGTGAGGGTCAGAAGTGGTTATGCACGTAAACCTCCTCACCCTGTACCTGACACGGATGAGGGCTCAGAAAACGTTAGTGACCACAGCCCTTGTCCTACAGCGTTTTACTCACCCTTATTTGCTCCTCCACTGACAGCAAATGACGTGAAGGCTTGGTGTGTTAGATATTCATCCTTATACCTCCATACTTAATAACATCACAAAAATAAGCAAACAGAACGTAATTAGACTCAATTCAGTAAATATCCAGAATTCTGGTATATATGCTGAGCTCTGCACTTGGTGGTGAGAGGTTGTGGAAAAATGTGAACCTTCTAGTGATCTAGAATAAGTGCAATGTAATTCAACGAAAATAGCGTTGAAAGACATCTATTTGTTGAATTAAATAATTTTAGATAATACTAATGAAAATAGCTGTAATTTTTTACCCTCTTGTTATATGCCTGGTACATGCATCATTTCATTCAATCCTCACACCAACCCCTAAGTGGGTATTATTTTTATCCCTATCTAAAACAAAACATAGGTAGTGCTGAACACAACACATTCCCTGACCTCATTCTTGAGTATGTCTAAGTAATTTTTGGAAAATGGCACTTTGAGAAAAGGTATTTCTAGAAACAATCTTTTTCCAAGTCATGAACGTTGTATCCCCTCTCCAGCCCTCTGTTCCCTCAAGTGCAAAATGGCATTGACCTGGGTGCCTCCCCAGGCCTCTTCTAGCTCTAAAATCCTGTGACCCCCACAGTCACTTCCATCAGGTTGGTGGGAAGGGCAATACCTTTCTGTATTCAACTTTTCCATTCTTAATATTAAAAATCTAATTCCATCTCAAAGCCACACATTTGACATTTTTCCATACTCTGAATACAAATCAAAAGGTTCAACACATAAATCAACTGAGGAGCTAATCAGGAAGTGTGGTTATGCACCCAGCACATAACAAAGCTTTCCGCTCACCTCCTCTGGGAGCCACGCCAAAAAAGACTTACTCTGTTCTTTTCAGGCCTTATGGAAACCAGCACCCCTGAGAAACCACGCAGTGGCATGTCACCATGGTTAAAGGAGAAATTTTATTATCCTTTTTATTATTCTTGGATCAGAAATGGAGAAATAGACTCCAGAGATGACTCCCTATGCCCTTTTCCAGAATAAGAAGAACACTTTACCATTTCAAGGTCAGGACTGGTAGCCATTGGCAAGCTAATATAGGGAGAGGAGAGAGAGCAAAGGATCATTAGCTCTCCCATTCTACGTGTCACTATGCAGTCATATATAGATATAGATGTAGATGTAGATGTAGATGTAGATGTAGATGTAGATATCGATATCTCCTCCATCCCTCACAAGAAGTCTTTCTGGGAAGCACCATTATCTTCCACTTTAAGACGAGAGAGGATTAGTGAACTGTTCATGATTTAGTAGCGAGGACGTAGCAGAGTTGAGATGCTGTATGAGTCTGGAACCATACTTTTTCCAGGTACTCCCTTTTCTGGGCCACCCCAAAATGTTTAATCCAATTTAAAGACTCCATATTTAATTACATAAAAGCACTCCTGATAAGAGAGCTTTTTTAAAATCTTTGTCAGATAATTCCTACATCTGTGTCATGTTGTCATTGGCATGTACTGATTGTCTTTTCCCGTGTGAGTTGTGATTTTCCTGGTCGTGTGTGTGTGTGTGTGTGTGTGTGTGTGTGTGTGTGTGTGTGTGTGTGGAGTAATTTTGGATTATATTCTGGATATTTTGAGCATTATGTGTAGAGGCTCTGAGTCTTATTCCAGTCCTATGGAGAATGTTGATATTTGCACCTTAGCAGGGAACTGTCCCAGTTGGGTTTAGGCCATGGTTCCTACCAGCCTTCTGTGTGTTATGGTTTCTGTGTCAGTTCTGTTTTTCCCAGCCCACCACATGTGCACTAGGCAGTTGTAAAGACACTTGTAGATGCATATGACAGTGCTTGGTGCACAGAAACACTCAAATATTGCTAGTTGTTTCTAAATGGTCATAGCCTGTGTCTCCCTAACTTGGTCAAATCGTATGATTGAGGACTGATTGGTTTTAAGATCAGGCTAAGAATTGGGCCAAATGAATGAGGAAACAGTTGATTTACCAGCAGCATGGTAAAGAAGAATGAACAGTCTGTGGATTCACGGACTACATTTGAACACCAGTTTGGGCACATTAATTAGTAGCAACATACTTTGGGCGAGTTACTCCAACCAAGTTTCTGTTTCATTGTCTGTAAAACAAGACAAATAATACATTGCAGGATATTTTTGAGGATTAAATAAAAATACACAAATTGAATATTGAAATTAAAATATATAAAACCCCTAGTGTAGTACCTTGCACATAGTAAATACTCAGTAAATATTATTTATTTTAAAAAGAACTTCAGTAATAAAGCTATTAAAAATAAAGAAAAACAGTGATATGTTCAGTGCAGATGCCAAAGGTCTACTTTTTTTTTTGTTTTGCTCTGCTTTACAGGTATATTCCCGTTAGTGAAAGATGCTATAATGGGCTTCAATCTTTCTAACGGCAAGCACAAACTGATGGCTTCCCAGATTTCACGTGGCGTTCCCCCTCCTATCTCTTTGAACTTATTTTATACCACTGCCCCTTCATTTATTATTCTTGGGCCTCTTAATATCTTCCCCAATTCTACAACCCCAGGACCTTTGCATTATCTATTTTGCCTTTCCCAAAATTTTCACATAGCTGGTGCTTTCTCGTAATTTGGATCTCAGAGCGCATGGGATCTGTCCAGAGAGGCCTCCTCTGACCCTCCCATCTCAGATCATGGCCTCACGCCTGCCTATTAATGTCCATCCTATTCCCCTGACTAATTTTATTCATAGCATTTATTACTATCTGGAATTATTTTAGCTATTTATTTAGTTAGTTTCTTGTTTATTGTCCATTTTCACCCATGAAAATGTGAGCTCTGTGAGGCAGGCATCTTTTTATGCCGACTATGGTATTTCCAGAGTCTACAACAGCGTCTGGCACATAGCATATTTTTAAATACTTGTTGAATGAATGAATAAGCAAACTTCCATTTTGTTGTTCATAATTCTTTGAATTGTTTTACTCTACTAGAAGAAAATCTATAAATAGTATTTTTTCATTTAATTTTTTTTCATACAATTTCATTTAATTTTTTTTTCAATTTCTGGTCCTCCCAAACATTCAATAATTCATCAGCATACTTGAATAAATTTTACATTTGGATTGATTTCCACATTTAAAATCTTGATTTAGTATTTTTATTGTAGAAGAATCCAATGAAAGGAGGAAACCACTGACTGTGCAACTTCTTGGCATGTGACACATGCATATGGTGTGGGTACGTGGGCTCCTGTGGTGGGCATTAAAGTATGTAACAGTCACAGAATACCAATAACATGCCTGAGGTTGCATCAGACGGGTGATCTGCTCACGTGTACTTAGTACCATTGCTCCCTCAAGGCACTCCCCCGAAATCAGCGAAGAGTTCTAGTTGCCTTTCCCATACCCCATTTGACTCCAGATGCTTGAGGAATGAACACTTGTTATGTGGCCACTAAAGGTGGTGATTATTTATTAAACAACATTATTGTGACAGTAGGTGATTGATACATAGGTCTTGTAGCTTTTGCCACATTGACACATAAAGATCTGCCTCCTTTGTTTTAACTTCTGCGAAATATTCCATTGTATGTAAGTATCCTAGTTTATTGAATACACCTTCTATCAACAGGCATTTATGTTGTTTCTAGGTTTTTTATTAGCCAGACAACACTGAGTAGAATAATACAGACAGATGTCTCTGTAAACTTGGCGTGCTGGTCCAAGGGATGCATTCCTAGAGATAGAATTGCTAGGTCAAAGGACAAGTGCATTTTAAGTTTTGCTAGCTGTTGTCATAAAAACTTGTTTCTAAGAGTGTCTGTGCCAGGTCTTGATTTTATTTTAATCATGAGAAAGCCTCTAGCCTCTTCTAGAGCAATGAATCTTTTTGAAAGAATGTTATAGGAATTTGATATTTATTAACTTCTAAATTTTATTAACTTTAGCTTGTAAGTTGTACCTTCAAATTAGACAAAATGTTGACTATTACTGTTATTACCATTATTCTTTATGTTTTGATATATAGAGCTTCCTCTCTTTTTACTTTTAAGTGCAAGAATTTATATCTTCAAGGTCAGGCTTCATTTGCTCAGCATGTCTGGCCGGGCAAATTCCCATAAAGGTCTGGGAGCCCAAGGCTGCAGTTCCAGGACGGTGACAGCAGGGCGGCTCAGGGAAGGCTGATGGTAGAACTCAGTGGCCTCAACACTGCATCTCTCTCCGTGAGGGTCTCATCTGTTTGGTGTTAGGCAATGGAAACCATGAGGGCTTTGGAGCTTACCCAAATTTGGTCTGAATCGGGGTTTCACCCTTATGTACTATGTGAATTTGGGCATTTTCTACAAATCTATGGGCCTCAGTTCCCTCACCAACAAAAGTTCATCAAGAAGATGTTGATACGTATATTCATCATTTTGTGAAATCTGGTGCACTTCTCATATAGTATATTGTGGCCTGGGAACAAACAAAACCTGCGTCAGCCACCGGGGCAACTCCCACGACAGGGATGAAGCGGGAAACTGAAGGGGAGAGAGCACCACAGACCTGGACCGAAAAGCCCCACGTGCCTCTTGCTGGCCGAGGGACCCTGAGTGGGGTCAGTTAATCTCCCTGCACTTCTTTCCTTGGTTATAAATGGAAATATGGGTCCTGCCTTGCTGGACAGGTATGAGGCTTAGAGACGCTGTGTGGGAAGCACCTAGCACAGGGCCTGGCACGCAGTAGGCACTCAGTACTTTTATTTGTGTGACTTTCATGACCATAAATGAGTGGTTGCTACTTCCCCTCACTGTTTTCTCCTACAGTATTTTATCTACTCTAGGGAGCGCATTCTCCGCATTTTCACATCTCTGAAAATGCTCTGTGGCTTAATGTCAATGCCGTTTTGTAAGAGCTGTCAGCCAGGCTCCGGTCATAGTGTAATTGACTTGCCTGTGCGTGGGGGAACGTGGTGACAGGAATGGGCAACTCCAGCCTCTCAGTGTCTCATTTCAGAAACGATTTAAGGGCCATTTGAAGGGCTAGGATTCCCACTTATTGTCTGTAAACTGGCTGTTTCCGCAAGTGCCGTGACTGTTACCATCAGTTACACCAAGCATTCACTAAGCACCCAGCAGTGCAGGAATCTGGGCTAAGACCCAGAAATGCAAAGCCCTTGAGGGTCTTACAGCATCACTAGGGAAATAGGGCACAGACACAAAACATAATTAACTGTACAAGGCAATCTGTGGCTGGTGCCCAGAAATAGTGCAGACACCATATAAATGCTTCAGGGGGCAAAGAAAAGAGAGCTGGCCGGGAGGGTGAGGATTCAGAGACCGCCTCACAAAGAAGAAAATACTCATGAAGCTGTAAAATGAGAGGAGGGTTTAGGGAAGAAGGGCGTGGGTCTCTCTGGCATAGGGAATGGCTGGAACAGTGCAGGCCCTGGGAAAACCCCAAAGGGTCTGAAAAAAAAATGTAAGTTGTGTCTTAAGGTTAAAGCATCAGGTGAAAGGAAGGAGGAAATAGTGTGGTAAATAAGGAAGGTGAGCGAGTTAGATGCAGGCTAGACCGTGACCTCAAAGTCGCATTGTATGTCCCTCATTATTTTAATTCATAAGTTAATGATGTGGATGCTCTTGGCTGATCGCCATGTAGACCACTGAGAATAGGAGGGAAATGTCTTCTTCATGCATGATTTGATCTGATTGTTCAGAACTAGAAGAAGTCTCAAAAGACAATTTGTCCTGCTATCTGACTATTACTGGAAGCAATGGCGTAATTATCAACCACTCAGAAATGGTGATCATTATTTTTGGCAGATGTCCTTTAAATGTAATTGGTTCAGTTTGATAACCTCAGGAAGCAAGGCAATTCATTTGGTTATGAGAAGCTTTATTGAGATCTTTTTGTGACCATGGTGGGCAGTGGGCCACACTTGCTTTGAAGATCACATGAGCCGGTATCATCCTGGCCATATGGTGTATAACTTTTCAGACATAACCAATTATTTGTTTATGTTGTAGATCCAGGCCATTTCTTAAGACAAGCCTGCCTGATGCTGAAAAAAGGGGTCTGTCAATCCAGGCAAGAGTCTCACCTCATTTAAGATCCCGCAATGTCCATCAACCCTTAAGGAACTTCCCCTTTTCAGTGAGACCTGAGATCTGGACCAATCTACCGAAAATTGCAACCTGCAATTCCTATCATAGCCTCTAGTATCCTTTTTCTGTATTTTCCTATAGAATTTGTCACCTTTCCACATGTTTCCTAAATTTATTTTTTGTTGTATGCTTTACCAGAATGTATGATTCAAAAGGGTAGGGATTTTAGTCTGCTCTGTTTATTACTGTATCATGGGAGTCTAGAACAGTGCCTGAAGTCTGAAAACTTCAAGTATTTGAAGAACTATTACTTGCATGAGTGATCTCAGCAACAGGGAGCCTGGGGTGTTGTGGAAAAGACTGTCACACACTCTGGCGATCAGTTCCATATCTGGTTCTGTGGCTTCATTGTTTTTGTTTTTATTCTTGGAGTCTGTGACTTTATATTATAAAAAGGAAGACCATTAAAGTAAAAAAAAAAAAATCAAATGTTGGTTGAGATGTGACACACACAGAGCAATGTGTCATCGGATGTGTCTGATGATACCGGGGCAGGTCTTTTTGCTTGCTAAATATCCAGGATGGAGTTTTGATTTATAAAAGCCAACAGAGAAGGACCTAAGTATATTCTAATACCTCTCATTCACGAAAACTGACTCTGCCTTTGCTCTTAATCACTGGAATTTGGGATTGAGATTGTATATATAATCGGCTCTTCATATCCATTGGCTCTGCAGTCATGGATTCAACATACTGCAGATTGGAAATATTCAGGGTGAAAGATATTACTTTGTTGCCGATGTGTACTATGTAGTTAGGCCTGCAGTGGTTGTATCTGTACTGAGATATACACTTTTTTTTCCTTGTCCTAATTCCCTAAACAATACAGTATAATAACAACTACTTACATAGCATTTACATTGTATTAGGTATTTGAAGTAATCTAATAATGACTTCAAATATACGAGAGGATGTGTGTAGGTTATATGCAAATACTATATACCATTTTATACATAGGAGATTTGAGCACCTGCAGGTTTTGGTATCTGAGGGACACCATGGATACTGAAGGATGACTGTACTGGCAAAATAGTCAGATTCAATATACTAGTTCATTTACAGGATCTTAGCTTTTACAAGGAATTCCAAACCCACCACTGTTAACTAAATTCACTTTAAGCCCACTGCATGTTCCTCTCAAGCCCTTCAAGGGCACTAGTAAATCACGTTACAACTTTATCAGCACGATGACACTTCAAAGAGAGGCTTATGATGAAAAGTAAGTTCAATGAAGAAAAAGTTTTTCAATGTTAGTTGTCTTCTGAGCATGAATGTCATATCTGTAAGTGAGAGTTGTGTGATGTTTTGTTATTATTTGCTGAATTTAAGCTCTAAGGGTCAGTTTCAGCATCTGCTACATGTGGGGAAAACATTCTGTAGACCTCTTACCTGGTATGGCTCTCAGTCTAGTATGTGCGGACAGTACTACATGCCAAGCAGAAATCTGAGGGTGCCTGGTTCTATTTCATTGTCAGATTGCTAGGTAGGGAATGGAAAGAATGGGAGCATACCCACATACTTCACCTCTGAGTTAAATTTTTAGAAAACTCTAATTTCACAAAAAGTTGTCTGGTTTATATCATTTTTGCCAGATACATCTAGCAAATATTTTGCTGTTGCTAAGCAAGGTATAGGCCAGAAATTAGGGACACCTGGCACCTCGAAATCCGACTAACCTAATACTAGTGGATTAATTTGTATTTTTTTAAATCTCATATCAAAAATTGTTCTTTAAAAAGCTTATAGCTCAGTGAGTTTTCACGACCTGAACACACCTGTGTGACAACACCCAGCTCCAGATCCAGAACATTGTCAGAAACTCGGAAGCATCCCCTTGTGATCCCTCCCAATCACAACCCATCTCCCAAGGGTCATCACTGTTCTGCCTAGTAACAGCATGGGTTAGTTCTCCTTGCTTTGTGTTCTTTATAAAAATAGAATCGTACAGTATGTAGTCTTTGGTGTTGGCTTCTTCCAGTTTTTTTATATTGGTGATATATATTTTTTCTTTGGATTTATTTATAGATCATTCATTCTCAGTGCTGTGTAGTAGGCTACTGTGTGACTAGTACCACAATTTATTAATCATATTAACTCTTGATGGGAATTTGAAAAGTTCCCAGTGTAAGGCTATTGCAAGTAATGTTGTCATGAACATTCTAGAGCACGGACTTATGGTGGAAATAAACATGTGGGCATTTCTGTTACTTCTATACCTAAGAGTGGAGTTTCAGGTTCTAATACTGTTCTGTAAATAAACTGTTTGCTCTTCAAAAAGGAAAACATACATATGCATCGAGGAGAAAAGAACATGTGATGGCAATAGAATCCAGTGAGAGCTATGAAATCTTGATGATTTAATAAGAGGACTACGAAACAGCTTCCGTGGGGCCCTCCCCTTGTGGTGCCATGAAGAATGCAGTTACACGTCTGCAACACCTTTCCTATCTCTCCCACAGAGGGGCGGTGTGAGGTATAAATATTCCCATCACCACAAAATTCCACAGAGAATTGCACTCGCCAAAATCAAAGCATCTAAGTGATAAGTTAGACCACTGCTTCTCATTCCAAGAAATTATCCTGTTTGTATCTGCCAAGGAGGGCAGGAAACCATAATTAAAATTCACACTTGCATATCACCCTCCATCTGCAAAGTACTTCATAGATATTAACTAATTAATCCTCCACCTCTCTCCTCCTGCTCTCCTACCCTTCCTCCCCACGAGGAAGCAGGTGGCATCTCCATATTATGTCACTCATTTGCAAAAAGATAAATATAAGAACAGGTTATTGCCATTTCCTTGATGAGGTCCAGGAGTGTAAAATAAATACTTCATTGCCTGGGGCGTTTGTGAAATAAAATTACCACACACTTTAAGCCTGGAGATCTAAGTTGCATTAATAAAGCCTCTGAAGAATTTTTTTGTCACATGTGACAGGAAAGATGGATTTATCATCGTGTTTGTTTACTAAACTGTCACAGTAGTGGCTCATGAATATCGGTGATACGATAGCTCCTGGGAAAGCTGTGTGAGAACCCTAAGGAGGAAAACTCACTAAATGTTTTCAAACATGGGACCTAGGAAGAGTATTAAGGTGTTTACTATGGATTTTTTTTCTCTCCTAATCTAAAGAGAAAAATTTTTAATTGGTTAGAAAAGAGAACATGGGTTAAATAACAAATTTGTAAATATAGAGAAAACAAAGTGTGTTGTCTGTTCCTCTACATGTTTGTGATTAGAAATGAGCATGTTATTGTGATTTCTTTTTCTGGCTTTTTAAAAAATAATATCCCATGTAAGTTCTAGTTGTCTATATCCAGATATTAACCACTAATGGTTTGTTATTATTTTCTAAGAGAAAAAAGCCTAGGCTTGTGAGAATTTTCTGTCATTTTGTATTTGTGATGTATAAAAATGGAGAAATCTCCTTTAATTTTAGATACAACCTACACATGTAAAACCAGGAGCCAGGGAAGTAATCAGAACTAGTGATTATGCCAGAAAAAAAAGAATTCTTCCTGAGGCTACATTCTGCTCTGGTTCTGTGCATGCTGCTTGCTCTGGTTTCCCAGAGTTTCATGCATATTGAGGACACTGTAGGCTCCTTAGGGCATAAAATAGAAAAAAAATAATAATAATGGGAAATAAGTGGTTATTAGGCATGATTAGTTGGTTTAAAAGAAAGTATGATGCTTAAAATTTGATTTTTTTTTCTATCCATCTAAGTACTGCTAGGGTAAAAGCCCCATATCGGAAGCTACCAAAGAAGAATTAAACAGCATTGCCCTCAGGGAATTTCTATGCAATGGCAGGGATAAATCAAGTAGGCATATGTCTAAATTAAGAGATAGGCCAAGTGAATAGTCTTCTGCAATAGAACAGACTGAATTGCTCAGAAAGGCCCCACAGTGTCCTTCTACAATATGCAAAAATATCCCCAAATAATAACACATTTAACAGACATACAGAGCAGTGAGCAGCCAAAGGCTATCTTAAGATTCCAGAAATGAAAGAAGAGGGAACTCAAAGATGGAATGGCAAGTGGGAGTTGAGGTACCATAAGACTAGGTTGAGGTAGCATTAAAGAAGAGAGGAGAGGACCGGTGGTGCAGTGGGCAGAGCAGACAAGGCTCAACTGTGAGCGCGGCACGGGCAGGAGCAGAGCAGCTGTGGAACAAGGAGCTGTTGTCCAATTTTGGCTGCCACCAAAGGTCATGGGTGATGAAGTCTGAGGGGTTTGACGATTAGGAAGTCTTCGGTGATGCTTGGGAGAGTGGTTTCCGTGTGTGGTGCTGGCTGAGGGAGTAGAGGTAGATGAGGTGGAGGAGGAGGAGAAAGTGGGGAAACAGGCAGAAAAATGAAGGGGAAGCCAGACCCATGAAGAGTTTCCTTTGTTGGTGGTTGTTTTGTTGTTTTAGTATAAAAGAGATCTTTATATGTTTGTAGGCAAGGAGATGTAGAGAGAGAAAGAGGCATTGAAATACAAATGGCAGTTACAGGCTGAGCGAAAACCAGGAGGAGACAGGAAACACTGCATTCAAAAGTAGGTGGAGGAGTTAACATTGGGGAAGAGTAGGTAAAAGCAGTCCCTTTTTCTTTAGCCCTTCAAGATACTTTATTATCCTTGGGCACTACTAATTGCTGGTGAGAAATCTGCTCAGTCTTTCCTTGGTAGGACATCTACTGTTTTGGTGGGGTTTTTTTGACAGTATGCTAATTATTTGTTTTTATGTAACAAATTATTCTAAAAGGTAGTAGCTTAAAACAATAAACATTAGCTATCTCACCGTTTCTGTGGATCAGGATCCTAGGACTAGCTTAGCTGAGTGGTTCTGATTCAGGGTCTCCATGAGGTAGCAGTCAGTGTGTTGGCTAGGACTGTGGGCTTGCCAGGGGCTGGAGGACCCCCTCCAAGAGGGCTCACTCCCACGCCTGGTAAGTTTGTGCTGGTTGTTGGCAGGAGGCTTAGGAACCCCCTGTGGACCTCTTCAGAGGGCTACTTGAGTGCCCTCACAACATGGCAGCTGGTTCCCCAGAGCAGGTGATCCAGGAGGGAGGGAGGGAGGAAGAAAGTGGGGGAGGGAGGGAGAGAGTTTTGAACAAGGAGGAAGTCACAAATCTTTTAATGACCAAGACTTGGAAGTCACACGCTTTCACATTGACCACATTCTGCTCATTAGAAGTGAGTCCCTAAGTAGAGCCCACATACAAAGGAAAGGAATTGCACTCTACCTTTGAGGAGAAGAGTATAAAAAAATATGTGGACATCTTTTTAAAACTACCACTGGCAGCATGGATCCAGTTAAGTTTGGGGAATTTCACATTGGAGATGATTGATATACTTAGATGATCTGAGGTTCATTAGGTGTGAAATAATGAAGTGTATACATACCATGTCATGTTATTCTGCTATGCATGCTTGAGAAGGTCTGTGTAATTCTGAGCATATTATCACTAAATTGTATCTACTATGCCATCTGAGATAGTACTGTGCTTACACTGACAACAGAATGGATGACAGGGGACAGGGTTGATGCATTCATAGCTCCATTTGTTACTTCATTTCCTTGCAGATCTCAGTGAGTGCTTTTTTCCCTTCGTTGTCGTCATTTTTTTTTTTTTTTTGTAGTTTACAGGCGAAACAACACTGTGAGTCGCAGAGTTTCTGTAAGTTCTGACCTCGCATGTCTAGCTGGTCAGTGCAGGGCAGCCCTGTATATGAGTAGAAAGAGAGATATTTGAGGTGATGCTTCTCACAGACACAGACACATTAAAAAGAGAAGAATTTGCCCCATTTTGTTTCCCTTTTCCTTCAGTGAGCTTGGAAGAAAGAAGGAATTAATGAGGCTCATTGTATATGCAAGGGTAAGCACAGTTTGTGTTGAGCTAAGTCTAGCAGAAGCTGAAAAAGCATATCTGGCGCAGCTAAGTAATTAGACTTCACATTTCTCAAATCTTGTTGGGAAAAAATGTCTTTAGTGGAAAGTGTCTTTAAACTCATATTCCACAGGCAGAGAAGACTCTCTCGGCCAGTCCAGGCATGGTCCTTTGTGGACCACATTTTAAATGAAGGTGGAGAAAGTAAATAAAATAAAGGTGGAAATCACTGTAGTCATCATTTAAGTTATTTGTATGCTCTGCAAGAAGTGACTGCTTGAGGAAAAACATGGCTGGATCGGTGTTCTTAGCTAGAATTAAAATCTAGCAAAATATGTGTCCAGATCAAATGCAGGAACCAGGGCAATAATGAAATCATCTATTTCCATTCCTCTTAAGTGACTGAAAATACCTAGAAAACAGTGAGCACATCTTTGATATATGGCTAGTGCCTGGCATCTGGAGCCAGATGGCCTGGTGTCAGTTCTGGCTCTGCCACTTACTCTCTGTGTAAATTACCCTCATAGTTCTCTGGCCCAGTTTCCCAATCTGTAAAATGCGGAAGAATGCAGTACCTACTTCATCAGACAGTTGTGAAGAAGAAATAAATAAATATATGTAAGTCACAAAAAAAACAGTTTTTGGCACACTATCAGTACAGTAAAGCTATTTTTATGATGATTATTAATTATTACAATAGCGTTGTGCATAGACTGGGTGCTGAATACATATTTGCTATTTGAACTGAACACCTATACTGAAAATTAGAGCATGGTCTGTGAGGAGAGGTTATTCCTTCATCCCTACCCTGCTCCCCATTTCTGCGTTAGTTAATCTACTCCCCATGCTCCGGGAATAGTAGTGCTCCTCTGTTATAGTACTTTTCACACTACGCCATCATTGTGGTCTGTATCTGCCTCCCACACTTGAGCTGCCAGCATATTAAGGGTAAAGTGCATATCTTATTCATTTCTTTATCACCAGCATCTACCTGAGTGCCTGGCACATAACAGGGGTGCCAGATGAGTATTTGTACAAAGAGTGTTAATTAAAATCAAGCTGTAAATATTTATTGAGCACCTACTATGTGTCAGGCACTTGACTGGATACTGGAATACAGCAGTGATGAAGACAGCCACTGTCCTTGTTCTAATGGAGCTCACGATCTAGCGGAGCTATTTCCAGATTCCCTCCTCGACCCCTCCAAGATGCTGAGAGAGGAAGAGAAGGGAGGGCATGATGTTCGCTGATTCCTGCTCCATATTAGTTAGCATGCGTTAGACCAGATCTCAAGAAACCCAACTAACTGTGGCTTAAACCTTAAGGACACACACTGTTCAAGCAACAAAGCCTGGAGCTAAACGGTTCTGAAGATGATTCATTAGTTTCTGAGGCCAGGATGATAGCTTATTGTATCAGCAATTCTATACGCCTTCCCCTCAGGGTAGCAAGATGGCTACCAAAGCTCCAGGTACCGTATCCTCACATCATCATCTCCAAAGGCAGGAAGCTTGAGCGGTTTCCATGTGCCCCTCTCCTTTTACAGGGAGGTTTGGTTTCCCCAAACCTCTCCAGTAGATCTTCCCTTACATAGTGCTATCCAAGATGGGGGTCACATGGTGTCCCTACCTTCAAGGGAGGCCAGCGCATTGAGGTTCTGGTTTGTGCCACTTCTGTGAGGGGAGGTGGCAAAGGAGAAGGAGGTGGAGATGGCTTTTCAGTGGTCAACCAGCAGTGTCTGCTCTGTGACTTCCCCCGCTCTTCTTTCCCTTGACCTTGAGCACCAGAAAGCGCGAGCAAGCATTGTTTGATACTCTGTGCCCCAACCTCATTCTGTCCTCCATCTGTAAAATGAGAAGATAGAGTGAATGGTCCGTAGGGGTTCATCCAGCTTTGCTTTTCAGTTAATCCATAACTATGGATGGCAAAGCCTGTTCACAACCACCTTGCACTTCTGTGTGTTGTTACTACGTGTCAGGTACCATGTGCATTTGGCTGCCTTAGAACAGAATATTTGGAGTCAGAAGGTCTGGGTTCTAGTCATAGCCTTAGATTTTTGACAAGTTACGTGTGTTCTCCAAGGTTCAGTGTTCTCATCATTTAAATAGAGATAATCACCCCTAGTAAGTTGCTTGGAGGATTAAATGAGATATTCAGTATAATTTGCATCTTACTTATTTATAGTTTGCTAAGTTTCAGGGAAGGTTTGAGGTGAATGTTCTTTGTAACTGTTATTATTACCTCTTTTTTAAAAAAGCTTTATTAAGGTATAATTGATACACAAAAAACTGTACACATTTAGTGTGTACAATTTGACACCCATGATACCATCACCACAATCAAAATAATACACAAATCCAACACCTTCCAATTTCCTTATGTTCCTTTTTTGCCCCTGTGGTAAGAACAGTTAGCATAAGACCTACTGTCTTAACAAATTTTGAAGTGTTCAATACAGTATTGTTACCTGTAGGCACTATGTTGTACAGCAGATCTCTAGAGCTTATTCATCCAGCGTAACTAAAATTTGTTGAATAACAATTTCCCACTACCACTGCCCTTGACAATTGGCAGTCTACTCTCTGTTTCTATGAGTTTGACTATTTTAGATACCTCATGTAAGTGGAATCATGCAGTATTTGTCTTTCTCTAATTAGCTTATTTCACTTATCCATGTCCTCTGAGTTCATCAGTGTTGTTGGAAATGGCAAGATTTAATTCTTTTTTAAGGCTGAATAATATTTCATTGTGTGTATATACCACAGTTTCTTTATTCATTCATCTTACAATGGGACTCCTAAAACTCAATAGCAAAAAAACAAATAATCTGATTAAAAACCGGGCAAAGGATTTGAGCCCACATTTCTCTAAAGAGGGCATACAAATGGCCAATAGGTATATGAAAAGGTGCTCAACAGGAAATGGAAATCAAAACTACATGATATCACCTCATACCTATTAGGATTTCTGTTATTAAAAAAACAAAAGATAAGTGCTGGCAAGGTTGTGGAGAAAAGGGAACCCATGTGCACTGTTGGTGAGACTGCAAATTGGTTCAGCCACCATGGAAAACAATACGAAGATTCCTCAAAAAATTAAAAATAGAATTACCACATGACCCAGCAATCTCACTTCTGGGTATATATCCAAGAGAATTGAAATTGGGATCTTGAAGAAATATCTGTATTCCCATGTTCATTGCAGCACTATTTATAATAGCCAAGATATGGAAACAACCCAGTGTCTATCAACAGATGAGTAGATATTATTACCTCTTTACACAGCTCTGCTGTCCAAACAGTCATATCAAAGGAACAGAAGACTCTCCTTGCACCTACAGTGACAAATGCTAGCCCTTCTGAGATTGTTGCCATTGTAGTTGTCAGTTTTCTGACGACAGGCACTAGCACGTGAGCGCTTGTTTTAGGGTCTCCTTGTACTTCCGGGATCCTTCAGATGATTAAATTCGACCTGAGAAAGGCAGGTGAAGAACTTTGCTTTAGGCACCTCACAATTTCAAGGTTCATTCATCACAGAAGGTACATTATATCAGAAATTATGCATGTAAATGTAGTCTTCATCTTGCTAAATATTTAAAACATGCTAATAAGAAGGCCGTGTTCATGTTCAGTTATGCTCATGGAAATGCCACACTTTGCCTGATATCGTCTCCCCAGAACAAATGTGTGCTGCTCCTCACACTAAAACAGGTGTGAATTTCTCTCACACAAGGCTGAAATCCTTGGAGGTGTTTGAGGAGAAGTGAGGGTATAATAGTTTCCTAAAATCATCTAGCTCCATTTGTTGAGAGCCAAGCTTATTGAATCCTATCCCCCAGTGGGAGATATGGACAGCTAGGTCAAAGGGAAGACGAGCAGATTAGTTCTGTTGGCATGATAAGAACCTCCGAAGCATGTGTCTTAACTGTTGGGGTCTGACAGCCCAGCCTAAAAGCTTCAGCTGGAAAAGGATAGTGAACCAGAAGTTGCTAAAAATGCTCTACAGGTATGGTTGCCTATAAAGTTACCCCTCAGTATTATAAGTGATTTAATCAGCACCGGTATCGAAATGGTAGTGCTGGAATTTTCCACACATGCATGCACATTCTCACACATAATTTCTTTAACCTTTTTCAATCTTTTAAGATAAGCTGTGCGTGGAGACTAGGAGCGCAGACTTTCCAGTCAAGCAGACCTGAGCTTGGATCCCTTCAGCACCTGCTCACTGAGATATTTACTTCCTTGCACCACAGTTTTTCTCATCTGTAGTAGAAGAAGAATGCCTATTTCACCAGTTTACCTTGAGGATTAAGGGAAATATCCCTTGAGTGAGTCTAGCAGAGAATCTACCTTTATAGTAAGTGATCAGTAGTAGTTCCCTTTCTTTCACCGGGACTGGAGGAGCTTTGTACCTTTTCCTGGCTGTGCTCATTTTCTTTTTCCAAATATTAATGGCAAAAATAATTAATTTGGGGAAAAGCTAATGAACACTCCAGTTATCTTATTGGGCCTTAAACTTGGAAGATAAAGTCTATTTCAACCAACATTACATGGAAGATAAAGGATGGTTAGGACCCAAGGTCACCTGAAAGGTATTTGCAAAGGAAACTAAATACTGAGAGGGCAGGTGGTATATTCATTATGTGAGCAGTAAGGGTTTATGTGCCAGGTACAATGGAATGAGGTTTTCTCAGTTTAGATGTCAGTTTGCCTCGTGGCCAGTACATATGAGGTCTATCAGTTATGTTTGTGAACTCATCCTAGAAAAAGTGCTACAGACCTCATTGCTGAATATGGTTTCCTTCAAAATACTCTCCTTGGGAAAGCTATGCACTGATGCCAGTGCCTAGTCCACCCTTCAAAGCAATTTTGGAACTCTTTTTCTGGAATGGCCATCAGAGCTGTCGTCGTATTACCCTTGATGTCCTGAATGTCATCAAAATGTCTTCCTTTCAACATTTCCTTTATCTTCGGGTAAAGAAAGAAGTCATTGGGGGCCAGATGAGGTGAGTATGGAGGGTGTTCCAATACAGTTATTTGTTTACTGGCTAAAAACTCCCTCACAGACAGTGCCGTGTGAGCTGATGCATTGTCGTGATGCAAGAGTCATGGTTGGCAAAAAGTTCAGGTTGTTTAGCTTTTTCACGCAGCCTTTTCAGCACTTCCAAATAGTAAACTTGATTCACTGTTTGTCCAGTTGGTACAACTTCATAATAAATAATCCCTCTGATATCAAAAAAAGTTATCAACATCATTGCAACAAGTTCGTGAACTTAATTGTCACACCCTGTATGACACATGCCAGGAGTTGGTTTTTCAGGGGGCCATCCATATCTAGGGTGCTTTATCTGTCATCCAGGCCATTCTAAGGAGCTATCATGTAAAATGACTCATGGTGAGCATGACCAACTCCTGTTAGTTCTTAACCTTGAATTATAGATACCCAATTACTGTTGATTAATTGGTAATAGAAATACTCTTTATCCTTCCTGCTCCTATTTCTGGCAGCCCTTTGTTAAATTCATAGTGTAATTTATGAGACCTCTTACTGCCTTACGAACAAAATCCAGGCTCCCTCATATATGGGGTCTTCCCTTACCAGGTCCTTGCTCTTCTCTTGAGCCACCTTCATTGATATCCCAGATACTGACTATATGAAGGGCCCTAAGGAGGCTGTGTTATCTATCTCTCACTTGCATGCCTTTGAATATGTTCTACCTTTATCTAGCCACAGTTGGCCTTTCCTGCTTTGTTTATTTGACTAAATCCTTTTGTGGTTACCCTCAAATATGTGAAGGTTCCTGCTCTGGGATTCTTCCCTGTCTTCTTTATTGACATGTCACCCTGGCCTGTGGCTGCCTCAGGACTTACTCTTTGAATTATAGATTTTCATTTCACTCTAGACGCTGAGGTCTTTATTGCCAGGGACTGTGACTTCAATTCCCTATCTCTACTGCTTAGTTTGGTTCCTGGCCTATGGCAGATTGTCAGTAAATGTGAAAGAGAGTGAAGAAGGAACATTAATCCTCATTTGTCTGTGAAAAGTCTACATTCTGCTAAGGGAATCCAAAGTCATTTTCTTGCCTACATTTAGCTAAAGGGCAATAAGCCTGAATTCTTACTCAAGAAAAGCCCTCTAGTAGAGAACATTTTGGATATCAAAGTTAGTTTTATGAGACAAGGTTTATATTTAAAGATGAGACCAAGTTCCTGATATTGGCATCATGGAATCTTTAAGAAAGAAAGATACTAGTGAGAAGTAATATAGCACAGGCATTAAGGACACCAATCACAGAGCCAACTATCTTGGTTCACATCCCAGCTCTGCCACCTGCAAGATTTAGGAACTTGGGAAAGTTGCTTAACAGCTCAGTTTCAACAGCTATAAAATGGGCATAATAATAGTACTTCATAGGAGTCGTGATGATCAAATGATTTGATATATATAAACTGCTTTAGAAAAGAGCCTGGCATATGGTGGGTACCATCTAAGTGTTCTCGTTCACAATTGTCTAGACCATAATCTTCCTAAATAGTTAGCCGCATTCCTTTGTTTCACACAATCTTACATGGAAGTCCATATACAAAACAGAAATGTAGATTTGCTTACTGAGGTGAAGGTGGGGTCTGGGGTGAAGCCCCTCCCTGCCTGCTCCTGGAGGGGTTCTTTGGAACTTTAGGGCTGTAGGAGCCTGGTTGAGAAACTCTGATCACATTTCAAAGCTCCTCATTTTCTAGAAGGAGGATTGAAACCTAGCCTTGGCCTGAATTGCCCAGGGCCCCACAGACGCGCTCACTCCACTATCAGCAGGGAACCTCTTAGAGCCCAGGTCACCTGGTCCTCAACGCAGAGGGATTGTCCCTCCACCTCGTGGACCACAAATGACTCAGGGCAGAAGGAGCTGGGCTCTGCACCCCATCCTGCAGTCATTTCCGAGTGGCCCCTCAAAAATTTGTTGAATGATAGGAGTGCACCCCGTTGTCTTCTGCCCAGTGAAAGAGTGAGTCTGAAGAAATGAGGGCAATAAATGAAGATATGATTTTACTTTGCGGTTTGCCCTGCCCTTCCTGGTAAAATTAGAACTGGAATTCAGTCTGTTTTTTTTTTTCTTTTTCTTTCTTTTTTTTTTTTTTGCCAAATATCTTAAGACTTTCTCTTAATTCATCACCAAGCATATTTTTTCACTCCTAATTTGCTATCCTTTGAGCACACTGTTGTCCCCAAACAGACAGGCTGTGGTCATACTGTATACAGCTACACCATGTAATTAAATCAGAAATTTTATATAAATAGACACACGTGCAAGCCAAGCCAGCTTTTCCTATAGTCACCATTGCTCACTTGGTTGACTCAGCAGTGATGTCCCGAGCAGGGTTGCATCCTTACTCAACAGCCCCTTCACTAAAGTCCACTTTGATGGAGAAATAATATATCTTTGTTTCCTAGAGCATAGCCCTGTGACTGGGCAGCACATTGTGGAGCCATATAGGCTATTTTCTCAAGAGACAAGACAATTAGTTATCTTTGTATGGCTGCGTCTAGCGGACCATAATCACCATGGTGTAGGGTCGGCACTTCCAGCTTTCTTGTTACATATGAGATCATGTGGAGTGGTCGCAGAAAAGCAGCCTTTCCCATTAGCTTGTTTTGCTAGACTCTGACTTAAAGAGAAGCCTTGAAACAGCGTTCTCTCTCTCTCTCTCTCTCTCTCTCTCTCTCTCTCTCTCTCTCTCACACACACACACACACACACACACACACAATTCCTTGCAATATGTGCTTCTCATTACCCTTAAATGACTCTTCATGTTTCCTTTGTGGATTGTGCGTTTTTATCAGCATGCTAGAGGAAACTTAAATCTGTTCTGTTATTCTTTCCATACACATCTGTTGAGTACCTAGTGGTGATGACTTCCGTCTTCAGGCTGTATTCTACCTTCACAGCCATCCTCTAAAGTCAGCATTGTTATCCCCATTTTATATGTGAGTCAACTTGGAAAGCTTAAGGAACTTGCACAAAGCCAAGCAGCTAGCCGGGAACGGAACTGGTATTTGAGTCCAGGTGTGTGAGACTCCAAGTCAATATGCTAAACCACCACATGACATGCCTACCCCGACAGGACTTACCCGGGGTGATGAGGTTTAAAAACACAAGTGACAGCGTGAGCGGCCAGCAGCCGCAGTGAGCGGCCATCCAGAAGCCGGCGACTGATCTGCCTCGTCCGGGAAGAGCGCAAGGATGGTGCCAACTTGGGCCAGTGAAGCAACGTCCTCCACAACTAGACTGAAGAACAAAACGACAGCAACTTGTCTGTTCCCCTTCCCCAATTCCCCAGCACTGTTCCCATCCCCCCCAATTCCCCAATAAAAATCTTTAAAAAAAAAACCACAAGTGACAGACCATGCCTTCAGGAAGCTCACTCACACCAATACATTCATCTGATAAAGAGTGCTAAATGCTGTGTAGAACAATAAACTCTAGGGCCTTGGGCTAGGGAAGAATGGAGTCAGCCTGGAGGGAAAGGAGCAGAGGCAGAGATCAGGGAGAGCCTCACAGAGGAAGGCCTTTGATCTTGGCCTTGAACTGTAGGCAAGGATTCTCAAGGGAGAGGAGGACGGTCCACTAAGAAATAGCATGAACACCTGCCTGGCTATGTGCTGCGTCCCGAGAGTGGGGATTACGTAAACTGGTGTGGCCGAAGTGCAGTGTGAAAATGGGAGAACGGGCAAGAGCTGAGATTATGCATCTTTGTCCTGAAGGCAGTGGAGAGCAACCAGGGCTCCCTGCTTATAAGCAACAGAAACAGACTCTATGTTAAGCTAAAGTGCACTCACGGGAAGTACATTGGAGGCTTACAAAGTTTACAGGGAGGCTGGAGAACCAACCTTGGAGACTGACAGGATTGCTGGGAGACCAGCAACTCCCAAGGGCCAAGAAAGAATTATCAGCAGTGGCTTCCCAAAAGGAGGAGTCTGGTCAGGATATGAGACTTTCATCCATGTTTCTGTACTCCATCGCATGTCAAAGACCCAGAGTCTAGAAGGATAAAACCCAGCTGGTGAGCGTAGGTCCCCTGTCCTCCCTGGGCCTGAGAGGAAGGGGCTGTGGGAAGAGCATCCGGAGGCCCTTTCAGGTTTTCACACTAAAGGAAAGAGAAGAGTAATTGCCCAAAAGGAAAAAAGAGGGGCTCTGCTGAGAGGGGAAAGTGGATGAGGGTTGATTAAAAAAAAAAGAAGAAGAAAAAAAATAATCCTCAATAGAAACCCTCAGTGGTTTCAGAGCAGGGAAATCACATAGTCAGATCAATGAGCTGGGTTCCCCATGACAACATGGAGGGCGTTTCAGAGACGTTTTGGGAAGGGCCTGTGGTCTGACTAAGTGGCTGCTGCGTTAGTCCAGGTGGGAACTGGTAAGCCTTCTGAGTGAGTGTGGGCGTGGCGGTGAGAAGACAAACTCAGGGTAATAGGAACAGCACTCCACTGCCACTGTTACCTGTTACACCCCTCACTTGGGCAGTGTTACATTCACTTGATGAGAATAGTATTGATCTAATGAGGGATTATCCCAAGGCTTGTGATTTTATAAATGAGAAAATAACACACACTCCAGGGAGACTTAGCTGTTCTATTAACAATTAATAGGAAAACCTGACAAAGCCAAGGCTTGGAAATCATGCTTATCATGAACATAATACAGAGCTGGGAGAGTTGGTCTGAACCCAAATCCATTCAGAGTAATTTTCCATAAACCTGCCACCTCCAGTTTGAAAATATTTCATGTGTGCGACTGTGATTTTCTCTGACAGGCTAGGATAGTAAGAAGAGGAAGCTGGAAAAGTAAATTGCTCTTTTTGTAATGGTAAAAATGTCATTACTGTGAGGAACATTAATCTTTCTGATCAGGTATTAGATTTTGAGATTCTGGTTCTATAATACTCAGCGTTATACACAAGCATGTTTGAGAACTCCTAAATATATGATAACTGGTTTTATTTTATTACCCAAACAGTAATAGCTGTATTTTTTCAAGTTATCCAGTACAGCCAATTACTTTTCCCAATACTGAAAACAGCAGTAATTTCAAGGTGAAATCTCTCTGGCCCCAGCCCCAGCTGGCTCTGATAGTTCCAGTGAATTTATTCTACCAGCCCTGCTGTGTCTCTTGTATCCTCTGGATAAGTCCTACCTTGTAGGATCTGCTGGGGCAACAAGGTGAATTTCTGTGTCAGTCAATTTCACTGTATTGCGTACTCTATCTAACCCCGGATCTGATTACCAGAAGACTGTAGAAAGACGCTAGAAATCGTCTTTGTTTGGGTCCTCCAACTGCAGAGCCTATGACAAAAATTGGGGAACAAATAGTTTAGGAAACACTGAGAGGGGTGGTGAAATGAGAGTAGGAGGAAAGGAAAGGCAATGAAGGAAGGGTGCATTCGTGTGCAGAACAGCTGTGGACAAGGGGAGCTCAGTCCCGAGAACCCTCCGCGAGACTGCGTGGGACATTTCAGGATTGTCCTGCCAGGGGAGAGGATGACGGAGACACACAGAAGTGTAAAATTTCGTTAAGCATCTTAAAGTCTATATGTAAAGACAAACAATATATATATATATATATATATATATATATATGCATGAATATACATATATAAAATATTACACATATATAACATTACTTATAAAATACACATGTAACTAATGCCAAACAGTTAAGTAGTGCTACAGACAGTATAGATTTAGAACTAAGGTGAATGGTGTGATGATAAATATTGTACTTGTTTAGCAGTGAAAATGATCAGACTGGGTTGAAATGGTTAAGAGAGTTTCATGGAGGACATAGGGCTTAACTTGACCTTGAAGAGTGGCTGAGATATCATCATTTAGAGAGGTACAGGAGCCTGGCTGCTAGTATGAATAAACAGGACAGTGAGGAAGTCAACATAGAGAAGAAGGTTGTGTTAGGGATTAATAGAAAATAAGGCTGTAAAAGTAGCAGGATTGAGGCTGCAGAAGGATTTCATTGCTAGACCAAGTAATCTGGCCTATAGATCAAGGTCATAGACCAAAATGCCTTCAGGAGATAGTAAAAGGTTGAGGTGGTAAAAAGTAAGAAATAGGAGATGGTGGGAGACTGTGGGAGATCTGGAGAGTATAAAGGCCTTCAAATTTAAAAATATTTAAAACATTAGTCTCTCCAAACAAAACATGCCTACAGGCCAAATTCTGTTAACCAGACCCTGGGTTTCACCCACTGTACCATTCATTATCTGGGCTACCCATTGCCATGCCATGTGATTGGCAGACATTACCAATCAAACAAATCATTAGTTCTTGCTAAGCCTAGATGAGCCCTCAGAATCCTTCTTAATATGATTAAGTCATGAACATTCATTCTATGCTAATTCTTCTACAAGTTTGCATTAAACATATTTGCAAAAATACATTAATTTGTGAGTGAGGGGTCTATATTATTTTATAAATTTGTAGTTTCTTGGTTTCCTCTTCCTCTAACCCACAATGCACATGTTTAAACTTTCTTCTTTTGAATTTATTTTCAAATATGCTTTAATTCTGCACTATTGGAGCTACAAGTTTACCCTTACCCTTCCCTTAAGGAAATCAGTATTTCATGGTATCCTGTGGATCAAGCTATGTAGGGACCAAGGCTGGGATAGACAGGGAAATAGGGTTATTTAGGGAATTGAAAAACCAGTTCCTGGCCCCATCAGTGATTGTGACAGGAGTAACTTAACCTCTGAGTTTCAGTTTTCCCTGATCCCAGTGAAGGCAATCATCTCTTCCTCGACCACCTGATGATGTTATTATGCAGCTCAAATGAGTTCATGAGTTGTGTGAGGGTCTTGCAAGCTAAAAGCCTTTTAACATTATTTTTCTGTCTATTCCTCTTATACTTTGATCACAAGAGAATGCGGGGGTGGGTGGGCATACATATCTGATGAGACTGCTGTGTGCTGATTAAGTTGTATATTTTAAGATTTTTCATAGAACATGATGTTTGAAAGGCTGTCCAGGAAACCAGGAAAGCTTCCTTCGCAGGGAACTATGCCTGGTGATAATAAGCACAAAGAACAGATGTAAAACAAAGAAATAAAACCATTTTGCAGATTGAGTGTGTCATTCTGTGCAACAGACAAGGAAACTTTCTCATTTCCAGCCTCTACCATCCTAACAAATCCTTTCACGAACTCATGTGGTCCTCACAGTAGCATCATGAGGCTGTCTGGGATGTACGATTATCTTCGTTGAGAGCTGAGGAAACTGAGATTCAGAGAGGGGAAGTTATTCATACTTGGTCAGCAGTAGAGCCAGGAATTAAATCTGGGTTTTCCGACTCCCTGTATAGCCCTGTCAATTTCCTCATCTATCCCTATATAAAAATATTGTTCAACTTGGGTTCTGAAAGGATGATGGGAAAGAAAAAGAAATCAAAACATGGCCATTCCTCCCTGTGTCTTCAGCTAAAGGTCTGAGACTACACTCCCAGATCCTAGCTGCCCTCGGCCTACAGAATCCTGCTGTGCTGGAAGCATTTGTGTAGAGGTGGCCTTGCCTGCGGCTGACCCGATGCCCTTCTGTTCTGCCCAGATGCTGAAGGGATGGGTTTACACTTAAATCAATGTTTCATCAGATGTACCTCTCCTGACTTCATTTGTAAAATGGTGTGTAGACCTTGGATAAGCACACAAGCCTGTGAGCTGAATCAAAGCCATTTGTGAGACAGTAAACTCAAATAGGAAACATGGTGACACATACAGAAGAGGAGAGGTTTCCTTGGCAAGGAACAATGTATTTTCTTACCTTCCCCCCTTTTTATCAGAGATGTGGAAAAGGGAGTCAATAGTGATTTAATTGTGCCCTGTTGCAAGTGAAGCTCAGCATTCCAATAGGCTCAAAGACATTAGCAGTAATGAAGAAAAATACCCTAATGACATGAGTAGGAATTCTTTTCAGTCATATATCGTAACACTTCACACAGTATTTTCATTATTTGGAGGAGAAAAGGCCCAATGTATGCTGTTTTTCCATACAATAAAATAAGAAATAAACACATGGAAATTAGGGCCGGCCGAGTGGCGCGTTGGTTAAGAGCTGGCTTGGGACACCAGAGGGCCCCGGTTTGGATCCCACATATGAGGGCCAGTGACACTGCCCTCCACAGCTAAGATGCTGAACAACAGCTCAACCTGGAGCCACGGTGCTGTGAGTCACCAGCAACTGCGTAGGCTGCAGCCCCTGCTGCAGTGGGTTGCCATGGGCTACCGTGTGTAGCCAGCAGCCACCGTGAGTGGCCAGCAGCCACTGTGAGCGGCCGTCCAGAAGCCGGCGACTGATCTGCCTCGCCCCGGAAGAGCGCAATGATGGTGCCAACTTGGGCCAGTGAAGCAGCGTCCTCCACAACTAGACTGAAGAACAAAACGACAGCAACTTGTCTGTTCCCCTTCCCTCAATTCCCCAATAAAAAAATAAATAAAAACCTTAAAAAAAAACACATGGAAATTAAATGAAATTTAAACCCAAATATTTTCTTTATTTTGTAGAACCTGAAATCGATGCGTGCCTTTCAGAGTGCCCCTGAGTCACATGATTTTTCCAATGCCATGTAGATTGTTCATTTCAAACTAATAGAAATGGAATTCTCAGCCTCGTGTTTCAGAAGCAGGTTGAACTTCAGTTTCCTAGACTGGGAAATAAATTGTTGTCTGTGGAATGGAGATGGTGAAGTAAGTGTACTTGAAGCATGAAGGAAGAATGAAAGGGTGAGCAAAGGGAAGAAAAAAGAGAACACAAAGAAAGGGACAGGAAGAGCAGAGAAGGGAAGAAAGGAGAGGGGTAAGGTGGATAGGGAAGAGTATTTATACCTCTAGTGACCTGGGGGAATCCAAGTCTCTTAAACTAAGCTTTTACATCTTTCTTATTGACAAGACCAGACTCATTTTCAGTTAACAGATTTCAGGGTTTCAAGTTGAATGAATTGGTCTACTTAATTTAAAAGTGTTTTCACCCTCCTTATGCAAAAATATTGTCCCACATTTGGTAATGTTCTACTTGACCATGCTTTTGATTGACAGTAAAATCACAAGAAGGGATTCATTCCATAAATTCAAAATTAAATAACTCTATGAGGCGTATGAAATGAACAGCATTTCATTAGTGAATTCCATTACCCACATCTAAGCATCATCAACAAAGTGCCTCCAACTCCAGGATGCCTTCAGAATCACTTACGCCAATAGGAAACTTTAGTTACATAATCCTAAGTGCACCACTCATCACTAGTATTTTTAATGTTACTCGTAGCAACTAGGGCTTTTGGAAGTTAAGTTTGATTTGGGAAAAGGAGCATGTTTTGTTGACCTGACTGTTACAAAGCATGAGTTTTGTGTTTCTGTGGTGGTAAAATGCCCTCTCCTTCAGCCTCTGTCCCCGAAGCCTCCTCAAGTGGACATATAATCAGAGCAGAAGCATGGTGCTTGCTATACAAATGTAGCTTCAAGCCAAGTACGTTTCACCCCTTCAACCCAATGGCCTCCCCTAAACCCATCCTGTATCAAAATTTTGGAGTCTTTACTGGAATAAAATAATTACATTTGAAAATGTACAAAATTCCTAACTTTGCACAATTAGTTCTTTTATAATGTCTGTGAGATTTTGAACTACTTCCATGAATTCATTGTAATCAGCTGAGATTTTGATACAAGCATGCAAATGGAAACACCATTCTCTCTGGAGGGCAAATATTATAGTACATGGGGCTGGTTATTTGCAAGTTAATGCTCACTCACCCCTCTTAACCCTGATGACACTTGTCTGATTATATTAATGGGCAAGAGAGTGTTAGGCAAAGCCACTGTGGTCAAAATAACAGGGAGAGCAGATGGATAAACCACATGAAAATCACAGCCATTCATCTACGTCCTCTTTAAGAGCACATATTTCCACTGTGAACGTATGATAATGATATTCACTTGTCATTTCAGGTTTAACTAATCAGTCAGTTACAAAGGCATGAACTATGCTTTAACTGACCATAAGTATAAATTAGATTATGTCACTTCTGCTATATGCATCTAAAAGATTAAATCACTACTTCCTTTAAAATTCATATCCAAGAATTTTTAGTTGCCATCTGAATCCATTCACAACTGTTCAGGCACTTAGTCAACACATGTTTATGAAAGATGCAAAAATAAAAAAGACTGTCTGCCCTTTGGGAGTTTATCATCTAGAAGGGAAAACATGATGCACACAGTAGTGACCTATGGTACGAGGACGACCAAAGCAAAATGCTGCGAGAGCTGAGAAGAGGGTTTGGCTGGCGCCTGTGAGGAGCTGGAGATCAGAGAAGACTTGACGAACAGGTGGGATTCAAGCAGATACTGAAAAGAGGGATGGATTTTGACACCCCCCCAAATAAATTTACTTTTTTTTTCCTTTCCAAAAAGGGGAATCCCAGCTTCTCCAGTCTTCATTGTGAAGATGATTACACAAAAAGTGCTCAAGAAAGTGAATCGCATGGCCCAAGTAGCCTGTGTTGTGTGCAGTTATTTTTCCCAAATACCCTAACTTCATTTAGCCATGACAATAAAGCCCAAAAAATAAATCTTGAAACATGTCTTATAACAGATTTGCTCCAGTGCAAGAGAGAATACAAAAATACAAAAAAAAAAAAGTAAAGTATTAGATGACAGAAGTTAATTTGCTAGAATTTGGCTCGGGGTTCTTAGAAAACCAAACTTTTCTCTGTTTAATTTTGTAAATCTTGCCACATGGAGCTGGCTTCTGAACCTAATTGGGGACAAAAATTGCATTCGTCCTTGCCAAGGAAACCTCTCCTCTTCTGTATGTATCACCACGTTTTTGGGGGTTTTTTTTTGTTGTTTATTGCCTCACAAATGGCTTTGATTCGGCTCACAGGCTTGTGTGCTTATCCAAGGTCTACACACCATTTTACAAATGGAGTTAGGAAAGGCGCATTAGATGAAACATTGATTTAAGTGTAAACCCATCCCTTCTAGCATCTGGGCAGAGCAGAAGGGCATCGGGTCAGCCGCAGGCAAGGCCACCTCTACACAAATGCTTCCAGCACAGCAGGATTCTGTAGGCTGAGGGCAGCTAGGATCTGGGAGGTGCAGTCTCAGTTACCTACCAGTAGGGGGGAGCTTTCTCTTCATCTTTTGCTGCCCGTTCCAATTAGGAACTCCCAACCGATTCTACTTGCAGACCCCAGGGCAACCATAAGTGGAGACAGCATGGGACCCAGAAGGGACCACTCACCTGGACCTGGAGTCAGGGCTCTGCTTTCCAAGCAGCTGTAAGACTCTGGACAAGTGACATCTCATCTCTGAGCCTCAGCTTTCTCATCTGCACGATGTTACGCCCATATTACAGGGTTATTGTGAGTTTCCAGCGAGATAATCCATGTGACAATACTCTGTCAACTGTAAAGTTGTGCCTAAATATCAGTGTCAGCACATCACCATTCTCAGTTGGTTCCTGCCCTAAGCAAGAAACCTCCCTTACTGAGGCAAACCTCTTTCATTTTGTCACCAAAGTTATTCTTATTGCTGCTGCTTCTTACCTGTGTGACCTCAAATAAGCCATTAGATCTTTTGGAACCTCCCTTTTCTCACCTACAAAGTGGGCGTTCTAATTACACCTGCCCTGCCTATCTCCAGGTTCACTATAGTAATTAACTAAGGTAAAGGGATATGAAAGCAAATTGCAAACTTAAATCATCCCATAAATATTCATCGTTATGTCCATACAGAGGCTCCAAGCCTACATTTCTGATCCAGGTTCCTGACTGAGGTCACGATCCCTGCTCCTCAGACCACTTCCATGGATGTAGTTTGTCACCTGCTTTGACTTTCAAGCCTTCATGCCTCTGCTCATCCTTCAAGCCTTTCTTGCTTCGGGCTCTAGCCCACTGAGTGCTGTATAGCACATGCCCTTACCCTGGAGTGCCCCGCTCTGCCCTGCAAATGATTTCAGGAATCCTGCTTCAGAATCAGGCTACGTCTACTCCATTGCTCTGATCCCAAGCTCAAGACCTGACAATTCCAGGCCTCTTTGCCCTGAGCCTGTAGATCTCTGTTGCTTAGACTTTCAAAATCCCTGGCCATTTTTATTTTGCTTCATGCTTGAAGTGTTCATAGAGGGCAGCGATTCTCAACAGTGGCCATACGTTGGAACCATGTGGGCAACTTGAAAGAATAACAGTGTGTGGGCCCTCCCTCCAAAGATTCTGACATAATGGGCCTGGAGTGTAGCTTGAGTGTTAGGATTTTTCAAAGCTACCCATGTGATTCTACTATGTTAGCTAAGTTTAAGAACCACTGAGTTAGGGGGTTGTTCCCAGCCAAGTTATAACCTGGGATAGGGGTGAGGGATGTTGACAATCGACCTTTCATCTGCATTGGGTATAGAGGCCAAAATCTACAACAAAGGTGAGTTCTAAGAAGCAACATGTTCAACACTCACAATACTAGTCCTGAATCCAAACCCTAGGGAGAGTGATTAAAAATGGCAGCCTAGTCCAACTGGATCACCAGGTCTTAGGCAGCAGAAGTCAGGAAAGAGAGGGGTATAGTGGCAAGACCAAATCTGGGCCTCCAGTTAGCATTGTTTATATTCCATCCTGGGTTGAGGAAAAGGGCAGTGGCCTCATAGTTAAAGATAATGGACTTGATATTCCGTATAGTAGACAAGAATAGAATTTTTATGGACCCAAAAGTCAGCTTTCAGCTTGTTCTTATATGTGCACACCTACAAGTCTGGACCCACTTTGGGCCCAGGAAATCTGGATTTTTCCATGTTCAAAGTCTTTGATAAAGAATCAGACATGGCAGTGGTAAGAGCCTCAAAGTCCAACATTTTCATTTTACACATGAGAAAACTGGGCCCAGAGAGGACAATGGCTTGTCCCAGGTCAGACACAAGTTGGACGCAGAGTTCAGAGTAGAACGTAGGTCTCCTGTCACTATCCATCAATGGGGACAGGACTGCCTTGAGTATCACGTATTTAAACTGTGAAGTTAAGAACTGTGCAAAAAATTATCTGGAAATAGATTATGTGGTTCACAAAATTTCTGACTGATATGCAGATATATTTTAAACTCTTCCACCATTTTGAGACTGTGGAGCAAGACATTTTATTAAGAGTGGAGGTCTGGGAAGTGCAAGCCAGTTATTTTAAAGGGAAAAAAGAAAAGAAAATGAACCTGAGTTTTTCCTTGGATTTTTTTTTTTCTTCTTCATTCAGCTGGAGAGGAATTCGTAGTTTCTATTATCTTTGCTCTGCGATTTCTGGGGGAGTGCAATTAACATGCTGGGACACATTTTTCACCTAGACCCAGGGTATTGATCTAAGGATTCACACTGTAGTTGGATGCTGAGCAACAGATGTAAAATATTTCCATGTAGGTGACTGTCAGACCAGGGCTGAGCTACCAGAAGACCCTTCCCTCTGGAGGACTTTTGCTAAACAGGAAGACAGACAAAGCAATCACAATAATACATGGTGTTGCCCTTTACGGTTTATAAAACAATTTAAGGCATTGGTGTAGCCACCACTTAGAAGGCTATACAAGTGAAGCAGGAATCACAAAATAAGTAGAAAGAACTCAAGCTATTTTAAAGTGGGGGAAAATGATGCTTTATGAACGTCCTGTGATTTTGGAGACACCCATTTTTTAGGTGTCAAAGCTAACTAAGTTCAGCAAGATCATGTGATTTATCAAGGTGACACAAGAGCCATTATCATGATCCAGAGTCTGTTCCACTATCACAGCACAGATGCCTCAAGCAAAGAAAAGGAGGCAGGGCTGAGAGTCCAGGAGGCCAGAGTTGGCGATAACAGCTCTGGGAAGCTGGTTTGCCAAGCAAGCCCCTGCTGCAGGGCTGGGTGTGAGCCATCCAGGGCCCCTGGTGAATGAATGGCGGTCAGGTAGATGCCAGGCGCTGCAGTCGGCTTTGATAAAGACAGAGGGACCCTTATTAATGAGTGTTTCTTGCTGGCTGTTTGCCCAGGTTGTACCTGAACTGAGGGGCATCTAGTCGGCTGAGTAACTCTGCCAGCTGAGCTGAGTCTGTGTATGAAATGACCACTCAGATATAGCTTCGACCTAATAAAATAACTGAATGGAATTTTTCACTCAGATCAGGTGGCTTCAGGCCCTGTTTCGGATGATGAATCACTCTGCCCGCCGGCCCCTCACCCTCCTTTCCCTGGAGCTTGCTGGATTGGCTGGTGGCAGTATCTGAATGATGCTGCCTTACGGTTTACATCTCTGTTTAACTTGTATGAATATTGTAAGACTTGCATAAATTGCTTAACATAAGGAATGAAAGTGTTTCTGTACCTTTTCTCTATGCTGAGAGAATGGTAAGTTAGAATAATGGACTTCATTTTAGAGAAAATCAGATAAATTGATCTTTTCATTTGTATGGATACTGGGAGCTTTCATACTTTGGAAAGATGAGTAAAACTCATAACCAACTAAATGCCTTATGCCCCAGAGAATTCTCCTCTGTGGAAATGTGATCTTACAAGAAATCTGAACCCCATTCTCCCCATTCTGTGAATATTGTGATCTTTCCTCACATTTCAAGTGATATGTTTACACACCAATTAGTACAAAGGCTCCAATATAGAAAAATAAACCCTGTGTTTGTGAAAACAGGACATTTATTTAGTGCAGACTCTGGTGCCCAACTGTCTGGGTTGAAATTCGCCTGTGCCACTTCTGTGTGCCTGTGGGCAAGTTACTTAACCTTTGCCTCAGCTTCCTCACCTATAAAATGGGAATATCCTCATATGATAAGATTAATTTATTATGTCAAGTGTTAGAGGCCCTAGGACGTGGCAGATATTCAACAAAAGTTATCTTTATTGTTCCATTATAATTCTCTCATCCTGTATTATTTTAGTGGCCTCCTCACTCTCATTTCTGTTTAGTCTCCATTTTTCCAGTTCCTTTGTTATCCAACCCATTTTATACCTGATTACTAACAATCTTCCAAATGAACAGCATACATAATTTCCCTATCTGGGAAGTCACATTGAGAAGGTCCTGTTAACAAAAGAAAGTGGAAAGTGCTTTCATATGTTAGTTTTTCACTTATAATAGGTACCTGACACAACATGCCTATGTTTGTATAAACATCTACATTAGATCACTGTGGGGCAGGGGCAGAGAGGATAGAAAAGCACATGAAATTTTAGTGACTTTATTAATAGGTATTCAGAATAAGATGAGTTTAACAGGGTACAGACTTCAAAAAATAATTCATTGTCTCATCCCTTCCCCTTCTCCTTCATCCCCACCCCCTCCCAACTAACAACCCTCAGTTCTTCCTCTGTGTCTCTGAGATGAGACAATACAATATGGTAATTACAATATGGCCTCAGGAATAGGAAAAGACAGTCTGAGGAATATAATCAGTAATGTTGTAAATATTTCTTAGGGGGCCAGATGGACTCATGTCCTGCTGGGGAGACCACTTCATAGTCAGTGTAGAGGCCTGACCACCGCACTGTATTTCTGAAACTGATGTTGAATAAGATTGTATGTCAACTATAATTATATATATACATATAGTCTTGGGACATGGAGTAGAGAGGAGGAATGGAATCAATGGAATTGTAATAGATAAGCATGATATCAGGGGTGGGAGGGCAATACATGGGGGTAGGGGGGGTTGTTACTCTGTGAGGGTGAAAAGGATAACTATTGCATTGTTCTGTACACCTGAAATTAACAATAAAAATAAATAAATAAATAAATAAAATAATGCATTAAGAACTTTTCTATCCCAAACCTGTCAGTCATCCTAACCCAGAGTTAGAAATATCAAACATTGAGAAAATCACATGTATTAATAGTCATTTTGAGTAAGTATATATATTCATAGAAATAAGTAAAAAACTTTAAAGGTCATAATTTTTAATTAAAGGTTTTATAGAAGCACACAACAATACCAGGAAGGGTTGTTAAAAACAAAATAACATTGTCTTCACATAATATATATTTATCGACCTGGATTTATACAATTAAAATGGCAAAATAAAACCCTGAATATAATTATGATTTGGGCTGTTTTCAAAATAAGAATTTCTGCCAAATATTAAATAAGCTTGTAGACACTATTTCCTTGGTCTCTAATATTATAATTTTATATATATATATATATATATATATATATATTATATATATATATATTCAGTTATGATATTTTTAGAAAAAGAGATGAGAAATTCTGAACATGGGTACTAACAACCATATCTGTAATTAGCTCAACATTCTCATTAGGGAATGCTGCCTTTAAAAAGTAGATTACCAAGAATAATAGCTTATCTAATTGAAGATCATTATAAACAAATTAGAATGTATTTGTGAGTTGTGCAAATGATGCATGGTAAATGTGTGAAATGGTATCCTGATGTAGAAATATGGTGACTCTCTGTCTTTCACATTCTTAGTAATTGTTGTGTTCTATTATGTATATGTTGTTTCCATTTTTTTATGTGTATATGTAATTTGGGGAGTAGGGAAGTTGCAAAATTGGTGCTGTGCTTTGGGAAAATTAATCTAGTAAACAAATATGAGCTGATTGGATAAGCAAAGGAAGATCTTGATGGAAGATCCTTTGATGAAGGGAAAGAAGAGACTATAAAGAGAATGGATAGTTTTATTAATATCTGACTTAAAATAGAATGTATCAGAATAGAAATGTTGATTGAGCAGAATTAAATCACTACAAAAAATGATGAAATGTCGACAGTAAATATTTTTAAGGAATGCTAACAAAAATATTAAACCTTGAAATTGGCCTACCATTTAATAAAAATTTTTTTAAAAGATTTTTTATTGGGGAGTTGGGGGGATGGGTACAGTGCTGGGGAAATGGGGGAAGGGGAACAGACAAGTTGCTGTCGTTTTGTTCTTCAGTCTAGTTGTGGAGGACGTTGCTTCACTGGCTCAAGTTGGCACCATCATTGCACTCTTCCTGGGTGAGGCACATCAGTCGCCGGCTTCTGGATGGCCGCTCACTGCGGCTGCTGGCTGCTCACACTAGCTGCTGGCTACACACGATAGCTCATGGCAACCCACTGCCACAGGGGCTGCAGCCTATGCCGTCGCAGGCGACTCACGGCAGCCCAGCTCCAGGTTGAGCTGTTGTTCAGCATCTTAGCTGTGGAGGGCAGTGTCACTGGCCCTCATATGTGGGATCCGAACCGGGGCCCTCTGGCGTCCCAAGCCAGTTCTTAACCATCGCGCCACTCGGCCAGCCCTTAATAAAATTTTTGAAGATGTCTTCTGTGTAGGGAATTTAAAATACTTTTTCATGTACAGGGTCTGACAATTAAGTTTGTGAACTTGTTGCAACAATGTTGTCAACATTTTTTTATATCAGAGGGATTATTAATTATGAATTTGTACCAACTGGACAAACAGTTAACCAAGTTTACTATTTGGAAGTAAATAGTAAAGGCTGTAAAGGCTGCTTGAAAAAGTTAGACAAAACCGACCTGAGCTTTTCGTCAACAATTCATGGCCTTTCTATCACGACGGTGTACCAGCTCACGTGGCACTGTCTGTGAGGGAGTTTTCAGCCAGTAAACAAATAACTCCCTACTCACCTGATCTGGCCCCCAATGACTTCTCTCTTTAAGATAAAGGAAATATTGAAAGAAGACATTTTGATGACATTCAGGACATCAAGGGTAATATGACAACAGCTCTGATGGCCATTCCAGAAAAAGAGTTCTAAAATTGCTTTGAAGGGTAGACTAGGCACTGGTGTTGGTGCATAGCTTCCCAAGGAAGTACTTTGAAGGTGGCCATAGTGATATTCAGCAATGAGTTATGTAGCACTTTTTCTAGGATGAGTTCACAAATTTAATTGCCTGACATCATACATATTTGCAAAGTGATGCAGAGCCCTGAAGAAATAATCCAGAAGAAACTTAAAAGAAAAAATAATATGAAATTATCATGTGTTATTTTCATGCTAATGTGTCCGTCTGTGTGACTCTGTGGCACTGATCCAGGGACACCCCCTCCTATCTTTTCCAATGGTTGTCCATTCTCAGGAACAGATGGCCATGCCTGCCCAATGTACGTTCCTCTCCTGGAAAAGGTCCACCATTTTCCCAGGCCTCCTCCTGGCCCCCAAGTACACTTCCAAAGCCGAAAGCAGACTGCCGCCCAAGCATGCAACCCCGTGAGGCATGATGGTCTCAGAAGACATTCAGGGCACAAGAGTGGCCTCTGGGCTCCTTGTCTCCTCTGGCTCCTGGAAACAAAGAATAAAGGAGTCACTGAACTCAGCATGAGTGATTGTCAAAAGATATACGTTTAGTTCAGCCTCATAACAGATGAACTGACTTAAAAAAAAAAAGTTAATGGTTTGGGATGATTGTAATAGCTTCTTGTAATAGGTAGTAAAAGAGTTTTGTGGATTGAAGCCAAATTTACCTTCAGTGGAAAAGTACGTGAAAGTAATTGCTCTTCTTTTTACACTGAAGACGAGTTCACAACATTTTAACACAATAAATGATGGTGAAATGCCGTTCGGGAATTAATCTTTAATCCACCTGAGCTAGAAAGTTGAGAGAGAAAAGTAAAACTATCCCTTTATCTGGCTTTGAGATGAAAAACCAAAATCCTGGGGCAGCTACATTTTCCCTGGAAAGTACAGGCGCTTCCCTGAGATTATGTTCTGATGAAGAAAGAGCTTTTTAAAAAAAATGCACTTTAACATGTATCTTCATATGTGCTTCTGTGTTTCTACTGAACACCCTTAGGATATTTCTATAAGCATATTATTTGTCATTGTTATAAACATTAGCACCTAAAATTACACATATATTTGACAATTCAAAGATGATAATTGTAAGACAGATTTACTGTTTTTGCAAACGTGTTAATCATGTTTGCTGTTCCTGCACATTTTACCATGTTAAAAGCCCCATGCTTTTGATTGCCACTGCCCAGGTACTTTGTCGCCAGGGCCCAATGGTGGCTTTAAAATGCGGGGATCAAAGCTTGATAATTTAATAGCAGCAATTTTAGGGTTATGGCCCAGAAAATACTAATCAAAAAAGTTAATAAAATGAATAAAATGAAGGTTGAGAGGACCACTTCTTATTCTTGCTCTTTCATCCTTCTTGATCAAAATGCTAATCAGTGTTTATTCACTTGAAAAACATCATTGAGTACCTACTACTATGTGCAGAGTCTGTGTAAGTGGCTGGAGAACAGAGATATGAATAAAATAGTCCCTGCTTGAAGAAGTCTACACACAACCTAGTGCAAAAGGTCGACATTTGCATAGGTTGTTATAGTCCTATGTGAAAAGCGCTATATAACAAAAAAATGTGAAGAGGCTGTATCAAATAGGAATATTCCAATGCAAGTGACACAAAGTGAAACTAAAACTCAGGTGGCCTGAACAGCAAAGCTTTTTTATTAGCTTATGTAACTAAAATAGATTTTTCTGATCCAACAACCCAAAGTATGACAAATGTCCTAATTTCTCTTCATCTTTCTTCTCTGCCTTACACAATATGGGCCTGTTATGGGCTCAATTGTGTCAACCCCTCCTCCTCCCCCTCCAAAAAATTCATATGTTGAAGTCCGAACCCCCAGTACCTAAAATGTGACTGTATTTGGAGATAGGATCTTTAAAGAGGTGATTAAGTTAAAATAAGGTCTACGTTCTAATACAGTCTCAGTGGTGCCCTTACCAGAGATTAGGACACAGACGCACACACAGAGAGGACCATGTGAAGACACAGGGAGAAGGTGGCTGTCTGCAGGCCAAGGAGAGAAGCTTCAGGGGACACCAACCCTGCCGACATCTTGATCTCAAACATCTAACCCCCAGATTGTGATAAAGTAAATTTCTGTTGCTTGTGCTACCCTGTCTGTGGTACTTCGTTATGGCAACCCTAGCAAACGAACCCAAGGTACCATCTCAGGCTCCTTGGTTGCTCTCCATCAACTCTTGGCACCACCTTCAGTGCTACAAAATATCAGCAGCTTCAGACTTTACAGATTCAGTATATCATCCAACTGCAGCAAGAGGAAGCTTCTAGGAGCTCTCCAAATGCTTTAGGGTTCTCACTCCTATGCCTTTGCCTGAACAGTTGCTGTGCTTGGGGATTGGAATCCATGGATTGGATCTCATTGATTATACCAACCAGCACCCGAGGGTGGGTAGGGTCACTTCTCTCCAAACGACACCAGGTGAAGTCCCCAAAGGAGAGTCAAGGTTTGTTGTTGGTGAGGTGTAGCTATGGAGATAACCACAAAGATCCAAAGAAAAGGAACAAATAACTCCACCTTGGAAAGCTGAGCAAAAGTAACCCAAGGGGGATTGGAGAATGAATAGGTGTTTAGCTGGTAGAGAAGGACTCAAAGGACAGTCAAGACAAAAGAAACAACACATGTGAGAGCACAAAAGGGCCTGCTGTATTTGGCAGGGTGATCAGCTTGTCCCGGTTGGCCCCAGACTTTCAACCTTTATCACGAAAGTCTCACATTCTGGGAACCCCCTTAGTCCCAGGCAAACAGATATGGGAAGTCTCACATCCCAGGAACCCCTCAGTCCTTGACAAATTGGGATAGTCACTCTATATTTGGGGAGTTATGAGCAAAGTTTACAGGGCAAAGTGGCTGGAGATAAGGTTAGACAGGTTGGTTGAGACAAATCGGACTTTTCCTGCACACTAGTTTGGACTAGAGAGAAAAATGTAAGTTGTAAGACAGTATTTCCTGGAGGGTAAAGGGACTCTGTGTTACTATCATGAATCCCATGGACATTTTGCAGTTCGACCCATTTCAGAAAGTTCATGAAATTTGAGGGCTATATAACATTTGGGAGCAGCAGAAAGTTCCGGGCCAACTCCTCTGACTTAGAGGTACTGATGGCCTGGGTCAAAGGTCAGCACTCTGCTAGGCACATCATGAGGCTCCCTAAATATGTGTATTACATGATTCTTGGTTAACAGGTTCCCTTAATAACTGGAATTACCTCTTCGCTTTCTGTTGCTTTCTCTCTGTGTACCTGTCTCTTAAAACTATCTCTCATTTTGACTTCTTCCTGTCTTCAGTTCCAACTGCCCACCTGGGCTTCACACTCACTGTAACTACCACTAACTGTTCAGCTCTCCTCCAGTGTTCTGCCACCTTACATCTGTTGAGAAGGCTACCTTTCTCCCAGTCACCCAAGCCCATGTTATGGAATACAGTGCAGCCATTGACAAAAAAAAAGGGGGGGGTCTGAAGACAACAAAGTTGCAAATAGTAGATATTTAGAATGATCCCATATTTATAAAAATGCTATATATGTATTTCCACGTAAATGAAAATGTGTATGTAAAGTGTTTACACGTGTATACACCAAACTCTTAACAGTTATTATCTTAATGGTGTCTGGTTGGAAATGAAGGAGGGGATCCTTTTACTTTTTACTTTACACACATCTCTATTGTTGAAATGTTTATAGAATAAGCATTTAGTTATTTTCCATATAAAGACAATACATGCTCACTGTAGGAAATTTCAGTTGCTGATACACATAAAGAGCAGCATGAAAACCATCTGAAATGTCACTACCAGAGGCACCACTGTGAGCCATCTGGGGACCAGCCCGCCAGACCTCCTCCTGGGCCCGGAGCTGATGTGGATACAGGGACCACACTTAGGTGCTCATCTCAGCCTGCCTCACTGCCCTCCCCCTGCTCCGGACACAGTAAATTGCAAAGCCTTCCTGTCACTTCTGCATATTCAGGGTCCCTGGAACCTATCACTCCCCATTTCTACTGTGTTCACCCTTGCCGAAGCTCTCATTAACTCACCCCTGCTCTGCAGGAATAGCCTCCTAAGTTACTCTCACGTCTCCTTCTCTTCTTCCTTGTGTCCAGTCTTCCCACAGCTCCAGATTAATCATCCTAAACTCTAGTTCTGGTCATGTTACATGCCTTGTTCAAAAATCTTCCATGACTCCATTGCCTGTAAAAGAAATGCCAGGGCTGGCCGAGTGGCGCGATGGTTAAGAACTCGCTTGGGATGCCAGAGGGCCCCGGTTCGGATCCCACATATGAGGGCCAGTGACACTGCCCACCACAGCTGAGATGCTGAACAACAGCTCAACCTGGAGCTGGGCTGCCATGAGTCGCCGGTGACGGGTGGGCTGCAGTCCCTGTGGCAGTGGGTTGCCATGGGCTACCGTGTGTGGCCAGCAGCCAGCGTGAGCGGCCAGCAGCCGCAGTGAGCGGCCGTCCAGAAGCCGGCGACTGATCTGCCTCGCCAGAGAAGAGCGCAATGATGGTGCCAACTTGGGCCAGTGAAGCAACGTCCTCTACAACTAGATTGAAGAACAAAACGACAGCAACTTGTCTGTTCCCCTTCCCCCAACTCCCCAGCACTGTTCCCATCCCCCCAATTCCCCAATAAAAATCTTTAAAAAAAATAAATAAAAAAAAATAAAAGAAATGCCAAACTTCGTGATTTGGATTGAAACTGAACTTTTCATCATTCCCTTAGGAATTTTTCTTCCCCTTAGCTCTAGTTCATATTGTTTTTCCTAATGGGAATGCTGTCTCATCCAGGCATTCCCCTCCTCCAGATACTTGCACAAGTGTGAGGAAATGTTTGCACAAGGATGTTCATTGTCGTTAAGTCTGTAAGGGAAAAATTATAGCCAACTCTAATGCCCATCAATAAGGGATTAAGTAAATTATGGTCCCTGCAGATGTCAAGAATGCAGATGTAATGGAATATAGTTTGGCTGTTAAAATGACAGCTTATTATAGACATAAGGAAAATTCTACAGAATAATGCCAATCAAAAGAACAGGTTGCATAAAGTTTATATCATGTTTTTTAAAAGTGCAGGTATTTGTAAAGCTTTCTGGAAAGAAATCATCAAATAATAACAGAGGTAAACTAGGTGGTTAAAGTTAGTTGATTTTTATTTTCTTCTTGGTACTTTTCTATTTAATTTGAATTTTTATAAACACAACCACAATTATGGAAGTTAACCATTTACTGACAGCTATTTGCCAAGCACTGTGCCTGCTGTTTTACATATAATTCATGTAGTTCTTACATCAAAACTTTGAGGATGGTTATCATCACCCTCATATTACTGAAGGGTAAACTGAGAATCAGGGGGGTAAAGAGATGCTCCCCGAGTCACACCACTAATGAAATGCAAAGATGGGAGTCAGACCTCTGTCTTTCTGCCTCCAAAAACCATACTCATAGGCATTACATTAATAATGACATAGTAATTTTACATAAAGAATAAAGCTACTAAAATATGTTCTCCCAGTCTTACAAGATCACGTTCAGTTGCTCTACTCCTCAAAATTTTCTCTTTTTCCCATTTCAAAAGTATGACGTGATAGGAAGATGAGAACAGAGAGATATCAGAAACACATATAAATGTTTCTATTTTTATATAAATTGCATCATTCTATATATTGTATTATTTTCTGAATATATCTGATTGTTTATACCTAAAAGTGCATCCTAGACATCTTTCCATGTGTGTACATATCAATCATCCTCAATTTATTTGTTAACAGTTTCATAGTAACCATTATATGGATGTGCTCTGATCATTTAACTGCCCCCGCCCCCATGAATGGTCAATGTTGTTTATAAATTTCGCTATTGTAAACAACACTAGAAGGAGCAGCCTCATCTAAATCTATGTCTGTACACATGTGAGACTGTTTTTGCAAATGGATTCCCAGGAACAGACTTGCTAGTTCAAGAAACATATGGGTCTTTCCCTTTTCTGGTATCAGAATTTCAAAACATTTTAGCTGAAGTAGAAGAATCTTCTCCAGGAACCAACTGATTGGGCTCTTTTGCAACCTTGTTTCCCACTTACAACTTCTGCAGGCATTGGTACCTGTGTGCACATTTGTCATGCTACAACTCCAGATTCACTCATAGAGAAGAAGCATGCTGGGTTTCGAATTGCCTGAGTTCTGGTGAGTTCTTGGTCACCAAGTTGCTGTGCAACCCTGAGCAATAAATGATGCTTGTTTGTCTACAAATGAAATTCTTCCAGCTCTAACATTCAGTGTTTCTGAACCCTAAAGAAGAGAATAATGTTGTTATCCAGACTTCTTAGGTTTTGAAAAATAATATATATATATATATATATATATATATATATATATATATATATATATATATACAGTAAAGGGTTATTTTGCCCCACTGAAAGTTCAGATGGTGTGGTGATAAGATCATAGTAAGAGCATTTGTAGAGGGCCATGGTGAAGAGTTCATTATGGTTCATTAAATCCCATCATGCTTTTATCCACTTTAGTTACTGTATTTTCTTTAAATGGAATTTATGCCAGGGCCACGTTAACACCATTTCACATTCTGCTGTGCTATTACTGACTGAGCTTGAATCAATTGAATGAAAGAGGCCTTCTCGAGTGTATTGATTTTCATTTATCCAAACTTATCTGTTTGCTTTGCTGCATGCTCATACATGAGAGCAGGGCACAGCTACACTTCTTGGTTGTGTTGCTTTCCCCCCTTAGGCATTTATTTAATACTAGAATATACATATGACAAACACTGGTATCAGAATTGCAGAAAATTGACTGGAAATACAGTTTTCTATGGGTGGTGTAAGAGCCTGAAGCTCTTAAGTCGGAAAGAACGTTGCCTAAAGCAAGATCCTACAGCCTTTCTCCCTACATGAAAGCAGTCACCCTCCACCCTCCCAGCTCCTAGGGAACTCAGTCCAGGCAGCCTGCATTCCTCCCCCCAAAACAAGGAGAAGAATATTGTCAAGGCAGTGATTCTGCTAAGTATAAAGTTTTGCTCACTGTCAGTAAGCCTACTGAGTGTTCTACTGCTACTCATGTTTCTTGGGCAAAAAATCAAACTGAAATCTGAACAAATGATGTGTAATAGAGAAACATGCTTTACATATGCATTTTAATGTCTTTACACTCCTGGCTTGATGTGTTTGCCTCTGTGTGTGTGTGTGTGTGTGTGTGTGTGTGAGAGAGAGAGAGAGAGAGAGAGAGAGAGAGAGAGAGAGAGAGAGAGAGAGGCCATTCATTTTGACCCATAGGATGTTTGACATAGAAAGCATTTTAACAATTTGTATTGAATTTTTATGTTATTCACTAGATAATATGTGACCATGTGATGTAGATTAAATGAGATGTCCTAGACTTAGAGTAAATATTGGGTTATCGCAAAAGTTATGACACATTTTTGCAACGAAAAACATAGAAAAAATACGTCATGACTTTTCCAACATGACTTTTCTTGACTGCTGCTCAAGGTAAATACTGAAATTTATTTACCTGGGAGAATAAATACTGGCTAAGGCAAAGCCAAGGTCAATATTTCCTCTGAGTTGCCATAAATATTTCTATACACTGGAATAAGATTTTATGTTACAGTTAATGATTAAACTTAAGCCAATGTCACAGCAGAAAATAAAATTATCAAGCTAATTCTAAGATATCTTTCTTTTATGCTTAATGCTACAAAGGATAATTGCTATTGGTTTATGCAAGATCTGATGGTAGATGTTGGCATAAAGATTTGCTCAGCCTGAGTGCTCCTTGTGAAAAAGGAGATGAATGAAATTCATTATGAATAGCTCAACTTTCTTTTTTTTTTTTAAAGATTTTTATTGGGGAATTGGGAACAGTGCTGGGGAATTGGGGGAAGGGGAACAGACAAGTTGCTGTCGTTTTGTTCTTCAATCTAGTTGTGGAGGATGTTGCTTCACTGGCTCAAGTTGGCACCATCATTGCGCTCTTCCCTGGAGAGGCAGATCAGTCGCCGGCTTCTGGATGGCCGCTCACTGCAGCTGCTGGCCGCTCACACTGGCTGCTGGCTACACACGGTAGCCCATGGCAATCCACTGCCACAGGGACTGCAGTCCACGCCGTCGCCGGCGACTCATGGCAGGCCAGCTCCAGGTTGAGCTGTTGTTCAGCATCTTAGCTGTAGAGGGCAGTGTCACTGGCCCTCATATGTGGGATCCGAACCGGGGCCCTCTGGCGTCCCAAGCGAGTTCTTAACCATCGCTCCACTTGGCCGGCCCTAGCTCAACTTTCTTAAATATACTAATGAGCAGGCATTATTAACTTAAATAAAATGAACAATTAACTTTAACCAAAGTTTACATGACAGTAATTAATAATTGATCATTAATAATATTCCCTCATGTATTTCCAGACCGTGTGCAGTGTTATACAACTTTTGAGAGATGTTTAAAATAATTTTTTTAGAAAAAATATTTTCATTTCAAAAATAGCTATATCATAATAAGTAAAAGACATTTGAATGTCACTTGATTAGGGACTAAGAACAATATAAAGATATATCCTCAAGAAGTTCACAATCTAACTAGGGAGAACAGAAGATACATGCAAATACAATGTTTGCAGTTGTTAAAAACATGAGATTTGGAATGTTAATATGTTTTTTGTTTTTTTAAGCTGAGCCATCCTGCCACCTGTTGGCAGCTCAGCTGCTGCTCAGCTCAGGCCGGGAATCGAACCGCTGTTGCTCAGAGCTCAAACCCTTGAGCGAGCTCTTAACCAACTGAGCCACTCGGCCGGCCCTGGAATGTTAATGAGTTTGAATTCCAGCTCTGGCCCTATGACCTCCAACAAGACTTTCTGAGCCTTAGTTTCCTAATCTATAAAAATGGGATAATAAAATTGACCTCATAGGATCAGAGAAAGAATGAAAAGTCTGTAAAACACTGAAAAGGTGCCTGGCAAAAGGAGAACCTTCCAGAAATGGTAGCTATTTAATGAAATATCATTTAAGTGACAGATGAAAACACTCTTATGGAGGCAATTCAAAGGAGGTACACATTACTGGATTTGGAATGAAACTGATTAGCCTTAATTTCAAAGAAGAACGCTCTTACAGGTGAATTGCATGATCAGTCAACTCTTCGAAGAAAAGGTATTTGATCTAGGGGTTGAAAGAGAAATAGGGTTTTATTAGTTGGTAGATAAAACTAGAGGTAATGAGCATTACAACTACCAATAAAATAGCAGCCATCTCCTCAGCCATGACTCTAGCAAATCCTCCTTAATTTTTTCTTCTTAATTAATTACCATATTAACATTTCCTCCAGGCTTCTAAAATGTTTTTTTCAACCATATCTTCGGGTCACTTGTTGACATTTCTTCTGCCTCTTTATTTCCTTCAAATAAAAAATTAATAAATAAACAAAATAAAATAATAAAAGTAAAAGATCACCTTCCAGTTAATATATAACCTTCTAATATATGACCTTAATATTTGGTGAAAGTCCTTCCAAACCTTTCTGTATCTCTGTCTTTTTGTCTCTCTTTCTCTCTGCACGTACTTGTACACACACACACACACACACATACACATCCATACACACATTTATCTAATATGATCTAAGCAAGATCATACTCTTACATGCTTTCTGTAATCGCATGTTTTGGAAAAATATACAGTATGCCTTACATATCTTCACATGTCAAAGAACAACTTCATTATGTTTAAATGGGTTTACCACATTTGATTGTGTAAATGTTAACACAATTTAATAAACTCTTTAATGGACGTTTTAGTTGTTTCCAGTTTTAAACTAACAGAAAAAAAGTGCCACAGTGCTACAGTGATGACGTACTTTCATTTTGGCCCACTTATATGATTTTCCTTTTAAGAAAAACTCCTGGAAGTCAAATAGAGGGATGAGGGATCAAGCACATTTGCAATTTTGGTATTTAGATCCAGAAATGACACAAAATCATGGCATTTTTGTCTTAAAAGATTTAAAAAAAAAATAACTGTCCCTGATCTTAATTTTCATGAATAAATAAAACAACTACCCTTTTAAAATTGTTTGAACTAAAAATTTAAAAATAGAAATTCATAATTAGAAATACTTATGTGTAATTCTATATAAAGCAATGTCTTAACAGTAGAAAAAATTATGGAGAGGGAAAAGGTGTTTTGTTGTAGGAAGTCTTGCCAATTACATTAACTAAACTTTTTCATTTAAATGCCTGACTATACAATTAAATTAATATGCTTTCTATTGGGTTGTCGGAAAAGTCATGACATATTTTCAAAGGTCATTTATTTATATAAAGAACAAAGATCAATCAATGATATATTGCCCATTTTGTTTGATAACCTTTTGCCATCTTGCAGTGAGCTTCATAAGTCCTCATTCATACAAGGACCTGTCTTTTTTGCAAAAAACTGAACAAGGTGCTGATTATCCTCATTTGAATTGAACGTTATACCACACAAGGAGTTTTGAAGAGAGCAAAACAAGTGGGAGTCTGATGGGGCAAGGTCAGGCGAGTATGGTGAGTTTGGCAACACATCCCATCCAAGCTCCAATCATTTTTGACGGGTGATCAAACTTGTGTGTGATCTCGCATCATCGTGATGAAACACAACTCCTTTACAATTAACAAGCTCTGGACATTTCTGGATGATGGATTGGTTCAAACTGTTCAATTGCCGACAGTACACATTTGAATTGATTGTCTGGTTCCTTGGTAGGAGCTTGAAAAACACGACACCTTTAAAATCCCACCACACTGAGAGCATACCCTTCCTCTGATGAATGTCTGCTTTTGATGTCATTTGAGGCGAATCATCACGTCGGGACCATGACTGTTTGCACACCATATTGTTGTAAACAGTCCACTTCTCATCAACAGTTATCAGTCGCTTCAAAAAAGGATCGCTTTCCTCACGTTTAATGAGCATATTGCAGATGTTTATACGCGCCGTCACATGAACTTCTTTGAGCTCATGCGGAACCCAAATATCGAGCTTGCATATGTAAACCAGTTTCTTCAGATGGCCGTGAATGCTTGAATAATGGATGTTCAATGTTTCTGCAATCTCTCGTGTTGTGTAACGTGGGTTTGACTCAATCAATGCCTTTATTTTGTCATCATCAACCTCAGTGGGCCTCCCTGACTGAGGAGCAGCATTGAGATCAAAATCACCAGCACAGAATTTCGTGAACCATCATTGGCACTGATATTCTTCTAGTGCATTGTCACCATAAACTTTATATAACTTCTCACAAGCTTGATGCACGTTCTTCCCTTTATGGAAGTAAAATGGTAAAATATGGCAAAAATGCAGTTTGGTCTTCCATCTTCAACTTGTTGTAAAATCTCCAAAACTCAACCAAATCGCTCAATTTTTTTTTAGAATGAAGCTAGAACTGTCAGCTGTCAAATGACATAGCAATAACATAGATGCAAAAGGCTCTAGTACTTCCAAAAGTGAACTAGTGCCATCTGTCGCAAACATGCGTCATGACTTTTCTGGCAACCCAGTAGCTCAATTAACTGATATTTTGATGAGTTATTGTGTAATGTTGAACCAAACCGATCATTTTAAGTCTCTTATATAGAGAACCTGTGAGCTAGTTAATAGTTTAATCCACTCTATGCAGTTCTCTCCTCTCATTTCTCCTAAAACTTTATTAAGTAACGTATTCTTTTAGTGATCAGTGGTCATATTTACATAAGAAGCTTCCCATCAACATGACCTCAGTTGTCCCAAGTGTAGCTGCTTAGGGTTTTTATAAAGCAAATATCTCTCCTCAAAGCAATCCTGAAAACACTTCTGATGGAGTCCCTCATTAATTCTTTCATTTATTCAAGAAATTTGGACCAGCCAAGTGGCTCAGTTGTTTAAGAGCTCACTCAAGAGTGTGCGCTCTGGGTCGCCAAGTGGCTCAGTTGGTTAAGAGCTGGCTTGGGATGCCAGAGGGCCCTGGTTCGGATCCCACATATGAGGGCCAGTGACACTGCCCTCTACAGCTAAG
>NW_017731366.1:1854089-1856083 GCF_001890085.2 Hipposideros armiger | reverse complement strand
CCCGGGAAGAGCGCAATGATGGTGCCAACTTGGGCCAGTGAAGCAACGTCCTCCACAACTAGACTGAAGAACGAAACAACAGCAACTTGTCTGCTCCCCTTCCCCCAATTCCCCAATAAAAAATAATAATAATAATAATAATAAATCTTGTTCACATTAGCAACAGAATTATAATGTACCCAATAACAATCTTAGGTTTAAAATGTATATCTGATATGAAGAAATCTGCATATGTGCGCATGCACACACACACAATAAAATCAGTTTGAGAAATAGAAGACACATGAATTATTTATTTTCCTGGTTGAGAAGACTAAATCCCAAAAGAATATATATACATATCAGGCATGCCAGAAAATGTATATGCATGACTTGTATTCATCTTTTGTTATTGATATATGTTGAGTATTACAATTTTAATACATTATTTTCCTTTCTTAAAACGTGTATGCAGGGCCACCCAAGTGGTTCAGTTGGTTAAGAGTGTGAGCAACAGGGTCGCCAGTTCGCTTTCCACATGGGCCAGTGAGCTGCGCCTGAGCTGAGCTGCCCTGAGCTGCCAGCAGGTAGCAGGATGGCTCAGCTGGTGAGAGCATGTGCTCCTAACAGCAAGGTTGCTGGTTTGACTCCTGGTGGGCTGTACCTACCCCGAACTAAGATTGAGCACGGCACCTTGAGCTGAGCAGCTGCAAGCTGCCATCGGGCAGCCAGATGGCGACTGGACTTGGAGCTAAGCTAGCTGTGCCCTCCACAACTAAGATTGAAGGACAACAACTTGGCTGTTTCCCTTCCCCAATTTCCCAATATAATCTTAAAAAAAAAAAGAAGTGTATACATTTTTTGGCACCGTGTGTGTGTGTGTGTGTGTGAGATATATATTTATATGGGGTGGAGAAAGAGAGAATTTAATCCCAATCAAATTCCTGGTAGGATTCTTGTTAGAACTGTACAATATTTTTTGAAAATTCAAATGGAGAAGGAACAGTTGTCTACACAAAACCTAAAATGCAAATGTTTGTAACAACATTATTCACAATTGCCAAAATCTGTAAACAACCCAATTGTCCACCAGCTGGTGAATGCATAAACAAATTGTGGTACATCTATATAATACAAATACTACTCATCAATTAAAAAGGGACAAAGTACTGATTCATACAACAAAATGGATGAATCTCAATAGCATTATACTAAAGTTAAAAAGCTAGACTCAAAAGCCTTACATAATATATGATTTCATTTATATGATATTCTGGAAAAGGCAACAGTATAGGGAAAGATTTTAAACCAGTAGTTGCCTGGAGCTAGAGTGGGGGGAAGAAATTGGCTACAAAGGGCACAAAAGAACTTTTTGGGATAGTGCTGGTTATTTGACTATGTAAGTTTATCCAAATTTATAGTACTATGTACCTAGAAACGGTCAATTTTACTGTATGTGAGTTATACCTAAATAAACAACAAAACACATACACATACTTTTAAAAAAATAGTGAACCATTGAAAGTTCCTCCTGGAAAGTAACTTTTTTACTATAGTGCTACAAGATATGAAAATGAAAGCAAAAGAAGTAAAGCAGTGGCTTGTTTATAGGAGGATGGACAAATGACTAGTAGAGAAGATATAACCACAATGTCAGTGACATTGTACATGATAATTAAATATATGGTAAGAAGAGTTTTCACCAAAATAAGAAAGAATCTTCCATAAATTGTTATAGAATACTAACTGGTGAATACTTTTTAAATTTATATTTATACCTCACACACAATAGAATACACTTCATATAGTAGATTTTTATATAATCAATATCAAATCTTAAAAAAATGAAATCATTTGCCAAGATTATAAAAATTTAGAACTATTATAAGTAAATGACAAAAATAGATCCACTGTCTAGGATACCGTATTTGCCGGCGTATAAGACGATTTTTTGGCCCTGAAAAATATGCCTGCAAGTGGGGGGTCGTCTTATACGCCAGGTACACTTCAGATAG
>NW_017731366.1:1813363-1853303 GCF_001890085.2 Hipposideros armiger | reverse complement strand
AAATCAAATCTGATATTGTTTTACCTTTTATTTGGTGTGTGGAAGGTGTGCGGAAGAGGGGGTAGTCTTATACGGTGAGTATATAACAAACTCTGTATTTTGAGTGGAAATGTTAGGGGGTCGTCTTATACGCCCAGTCGTCTTATACGCCGGCAAATACGGTATATATCCCCATATAAATAAAATTTTAAAAAGAAAAACAATGTGTGAATAGAAGTTATTTCCAGAAAATATAGCAAAAAGAGATGTTTGCTATCCTACAATATAGTTAAAAAGAAATTATTAGATACCTCTGCAGTATATAATTGTGCAAAATACTTAATCACATCATCCACATAAATGTAAGTATGACTGTCACACCAATCTTACAGAAGTATTTTAATGTGGTAAATATTAAAATGCACATTATTTTTATCATAGTGTGCTATTCTGTTATGGGTACAGTAACATCTATGAGCTCTTTTCTTGCTGCTGATAGTAGAAATTTGTACATCTCATTCAGAAAGACACTTCTGACATACAAAAGTGTTCCCTCTTCTGGTCATTTTTTTACCTTATTATTTCAAATAAAGGAAAACAAAGCTATTTATTACAGTATTATTCATAACAATGAGAAAACTAAATCAATTTCAATGTTAACTCTTGTACTAGGTAGAATAGTATGCAGTCATTGCGATTCTAATTATGCAAACTATAAAACAGCATGGGAAGTAATTGTTATGATCTTAAGTGAAACAAGCATAATACAACATTGTATGCATATTATCTACTCAACTATGTTTTTGAAGAGTCATGTAGTAGAGAAAAAAGACAAAAAACACTGCTTAAGCATAACAGCAAGTGCTCATACAGCTCATACTATGCCAGGCAGTATTATAAAATCTGAATCCTCACCACTCCATGACCTCCATTTTCTCAATTAGAAATTTGTGCTACAGAGAGGTTAAGTAATTTGTCCAAAGTCACACAGCTATTAAGTATAATTGCCAGTGTTTGAACACAGGCAGTCTTCTTAACTATTATCCTCTATTGCCTCAGTATGCTGTACTCCCTGAAAGACACACTGGATATAGTTGTGTTAGGCTGTAGTTGTGTTAATAGTATCAGTGACTTTTACTTGCCAATCTTTCTGTAAGATTCTTAATTAAACATGCACTTTAAAAATGTTTTCATGGAAGGTACTTAAAGTCTTCAGGGGAAGGAATGGAAAGTGTGAAGGAGGATGAAGGACTCACGACCACCAGTCTATGCCAGAGGGAACTGCCCACAGTCCACAAGGCTGAGGGCTCCACCAGTCCTTCTGGCCTGACCTGCAGGAAAGCCAGTGTGTGCTCAGCCTGGGTATTTGGGGTCGGGGCAGACAGGAAGGGCTATCCTGTTTTTGATTAGGTCTCCCTCTGAGGCAAGGACTCCATGGAAGAAGTACGTATATCCTGAGGAATCACATAGGGAGTTGTGATGCAACCGAGTTAAACATGGTCCTCTCTGATTCACCTACATTGTGACACAACAGGTTGCAAGAACCCTGATTTACAGGTCCCAGTGCATGGTCATTATTTTGTATCACAGAAAAATAGAAAGACTGTCTGACGTGGTTCTCTTTCTTAATGAGCTCAATAAAAACCATATTGCCTCAGGTCCATTTGCAACAGTTATACCCGTTGTGTGTGTAGCTGTAGGCTGAAGGACTTCCTCAGGTCCATCGGAACAGTACGGGCTAGGCCATTTTGTGAAGAGACGACAGCAGAGTGGTTGTCACCATGTTCCTGACCTCCAGGAGCAGTCACTTCACATAGAACCGGTAGTCAGAGGTTCAGAATCGAATCTCGCCTCCCTTCCCCTCGGTTTTTTGGCTTTGTGAAGAACCTTATCATCAAAGACAGTGGCCAACAGGACAGACCCTCACTCCATGAACTCCAATGTATTCTGTGGAATCTCAATACTCTTGTGGTCAAGAAACTTGATGTGGAGGCAGTCTTCTCAAACTATGGCAGAACTGTGGGTTGCTCTGTTCATAACGGCTTGGCCTTCGTTCAGTATGTGAAGGAGAGAATTCCCGGGCGACTGTGGCAAGAGAGGATGGCAGACTGATTGCTGGCTGAGTTTTAGGTGTTCATCTGGCTGCAGAGCCAAAAGTGAACAGAGGAAAAGCAGGGGTGAAATGGTCTGCAGCGGAGTTGTACGGCTCCTCTTTTGACTTGGACTATGACTTTCAACGGGATTGTTGTGACAGGATGCACAGGTACACAGCACGTGTTCCTCTTCCCGCAGTGGCTCTGCTGTACTGCCCTCCCAACCCAGCGTGTTCCGGAAACACCTCAGGAAGGGGCAAAAATGGCTTTGATTCTAAGAGTGCACAGTGAGGATGTTTTTCCAAGTCTGGAAAGCTGAAAGGAGATGACCTTCAGACCATCAAGAATCAACTGACCCAGATAAAATGAAAAGTGGATTCGCTACTGGAAAGCCTGGAAAAACTGAAAAAGAACAGAGCAATCAAGGAGTAAAGGTGAAGAATGATAAGTCAGAAGAGGAGCAGAGCAGCAGCTCCCTGAAGAAAGGTGAGACTAACATGAAAATGGAGTCTGAGGGGGTGTAGCTGCCTGCTGAGGAGGGGGACCTACTGGGTGATGATGATAATGAAGATGGGGGATGACCAACTGGAGTTGATCAAGGATGGTGAAAAAGAGGCTGAGGAAGGAGGGATGACAGTGACAGTGCCAATGGTGAGGATGACCCTTATGCACATAGTGGGGTTTCAGAATCTTGTCCCATTATTTCTTTACCTGGGCGCTTGTCTAAGATCAAATTTCTCACCGGATCCTCTCCCCTAGTATCTTCAGCACATGCTCAGCACTCTCCCCATCCTGTCCTCCCATGTTCATTCATTCACATTGCCCTGCTCCCAGTCCCGTCTCTCCTTCCTTCGACATTCCTAGTAATTACGTCAAGTCTTACCCTGTAATATTTGCCTCTAATTTTGATACCTATTTATGACTTACCAATAGAAAGGATGTACAGTTTTTATCAGCTGTATCCAGAGTAATCTGTTGTTGTTTTTCAGGGAGTACAGTGCTTTCCATTTGTAAATGAGCTCGGTAGTTAGTTGCCTCCCTAACTGCAAAGGCAATCCATTAGCTGAGTAGCACCTGAGAGCAGCTTTGAGTTAGAGGTATGTGTGTTGTACCCCACAAAGGAGTGCTGCAAGGGGCTGTTCAACAAATGTCACAGTGTATTTTTGTGAATGACAGTTGGCATGTCAAATGCATCCTCTAGGAAAATAATTAGTGTAATAGTCTTAAGATTTGTTTTCTAAAGTTGATACTCTGGGTTATTTTTGTGAACAGCCTTTGGGACCTTTTTTCCCTCAAAATAAACATGGCTTTATTAAACCAGGAATTTGAAGAAAGAAAGAAAGAACAGTACTGACTACAATTGTATAATTTATTACCAATTATTGGAAAAAGATGAGGCAATTTGCTGTCGATGCTTTAGGCTGCAATTGGGGGAAAATCAGAATTATAAAAATGGCATATATATTTTAAAATACCACTAGAAAAAGAAAAAAACATTGACTCTTTCACTTTGTCATCTAAATATAAAGCATGTTTCTTTTTTGTCATAAAAGTCAGCAATTCCTGTAATAAAAGATACCCTGGAGGATATGTAAGAATAAGCTTAGAAAAACGTGAATAGAAGAAATCATAAAGAATTACTTGGAGTGATAGTTTTTGATCACGAGGATTAGGTTTGACAGGAAAATATATCCTTTAGGAAATCCTGTTAATTCTTAAAAGTAAATTTCGCTACACCCTGTACAATTTTTACAGTATGTCTGATGCTGAAAACCTATTTTTATTGAATTTGGAAAACAGATTTCTAATGCCCTGAAATCTGCCCTACAGGAAATAGGACTACAAGATTCTAAAGATTGAGACAAAACCAAAACAAAAAAACAAACCCCACCAAAACATCAAAAAACTAAAAGTTCATAAACATTGAGTGGTTAAAGCATTTAGATTTGTAGACATTTTACTTTGTATTTATCCATCTATTGAATTTCAAATAGAGACTTGCTGAAATCAAGAAGAAATTGGTATGGCTAGATAGTTCAAGTGCTAAGTAGTTTATATAACCTATTTTGAAAAGATTATTTTCTTTCTGTATAATTTAATTCCCTCCTTCCCTCCCACCCCAATTGTCTTTAGAACTTGGGTACAGGTAGCCTCTTATTCCAAAATGCAGGCTAGAATTGTCTCTATAAATAAAAGTGTCTGGTTTCTGATGCACACTGATCCACTCTGAAAATGGACTATTCTCTTATTAAGTGTATTGATCTCCTTTGAAGCATTTTTCGGTAATCATTCATCTCCACTATCTGTTTGATATCCTAGAGTCCTGTTATTACGATACAAAACCAAAACATCCAAGTTTGTAACGAACCTTTAATGTCTCAGTGATTTGATTTTATAAATGAGATTTCAGCTTTGCATTTTTTTTCTGACCATTCCATAGAATCAGAAAACCTCAAGATTTCTGAAAGGGAAGATAGACTGTTTCTGTAAGTGTGTTCCTGATGTGCCTTCTTTAGTCAGTGTGCCTTCCCAATCCCCAAAATGACGTGCCAACACACTAGAATTGGAGGAGGAATTTTAAGGCCCTGATTCAATAGACTGGCCTATGAATGAAGAATATTGATTAACTTAAGTTTTGCATTTCAGAAAGCTTAATCTCCGTAGCCCATTTCAAAATCTTTCTAAACGATAGCCAGTTTCAGTGTTATAACAATAATAGAATAAAATATCAAGATACAGAAATTAAAAGTATAGGTAGGGTCTCAAACTCATGCCCACAGAAGCCAGGCAGGTAATATGAAGGCGTGAATCCAACCAAATGTTAGATAAGTGGGGGAGGGAGGCTCTAACACACCGAGGAACTAGAGAATTCATGCCCACCTAATGGCCAAAAGAAACCCGTCCACTGGCCAAATATGGCTCCTGAGGTGCAACCTCAGAGACCTCCAGTGCAGACAATCAAATTGAATGTGTCCCGTACCCATTGAGGGATGTCTTGACCGTAACTTTTAAAATTAAACCTTGAACACCATGAGATACGATTTCATATCATTAGCCTGGCTATAATTAAAAAAAAAAAAAAGATGGACACTAACCGTTCATGGGGATGCAGAAAAATTGGAACCTTCATGCATTGCTGGTAGGAACGTAAAACGATGCAGCTGCTTTGGAAATCAGTTTGGCAGCTCCTCAAGAGGTTAGACATGGAGCTACCATATGACCCAGCAATTTTACTCCTAAATTTATAACCCACAGATTAGGAAACATATATCCATACTAAACCATGTACACCAATGTTCATGGCAGCATTATTTGTAGATAAAATGCAGAAACAACCCAAATGTCCACCACATGATGAGTGGATAAACAAAATGTGATATTTCAGACAATGAAATATTATTCAGTCATAACCCAGGAATGAAGTACTGGTACATGCAACAATGTGGATAAACCCTGAAAACATTGTACGAATACAGATAAGCCACATATTGTATGATTCCATTTATAGTAAATGTCCATGATAGGCTTCCATAGAGACGAAAGTAGATTAGAGGCTGTCAGGGGATGGGGAAAGGGAGCAATGGGAAATGATTTCTAATGAGTGCAGGGTTTTGGGGTGGGGGGTGTGAAGAAAATATTCTGGAATTAGTGGTGATGATTGCACAACTCTATGACTATAATAAACACCTAGGAATTGTATACTTGAAAAGAGTGAATTTTATGGTATTTAAATTACAGTTCAATAAAAATAACTAAGCCTTGATATGAGCTTATTACTGGTTTTACTTTCTTAAAAGCTTCGTGCTGACAAATATAGAATCTCTCTCCTAATACCTAGTACTCGTCTTTGAGTTGCTTGTTCTTAAATTTTTCATATATGTGGTCCCTTCTGCATCTGTCTTTGGCAGCTTCAAAATGCTGTTTCATTATCTGGGAGTCACTCCAGTTGGAAGTGATTAGAAAAAGAAGAATTTGAGAGCTGGGAATAGCAATAAAAAGTAAGACAAAAGTTGTGGCAGGAGTTGAAACTTTTACAGCAAGGTCTTGGGAAAAATAAAGGCACCTGTGGGCAAGTAAACCCAGGCAGGATCCACACTCGGCTCCTGTAGGCAGGCAGGTGCTGAGCGGTGTAAGCCAGAGACTGTGCCTGGAAGCTGCCACCTGCGGCTTGGGTAGGATGTAAGAAGCCTCTGGAAGTTCACAGCTCAGAGGTGGAAAAACTCAAAAAACGTCTTGGGTTGAAGGGCCAGTCAGAGAAGAACAACTATGTCCCTCAGTGGGCAGTCCATTTGCGACAATTCAAAATAACTTCACAGGCAGTTTAGTGAGACTTCAAGGAAGAATCCAAGATGTGTCAAGGCAGTCAGGAGTTGATAAATCAAAATTGGTTGTATTGTACTCACTAGCATTAATTTACAATCTGTAGCATGCCATTGATATGACCTTGACATCATAATGGCTTGAGTTTATTGTCCTCAATATTTTTAATGTGTTTCACCTCCATCCCCCAGCCCTGTTTTTTTCTATAAGGTCTTAAATTCCTTAACTGAATATTTTCTTATAGAGGGCTTTTCATATGTGGTTGGGGAGGGACCTGCCTTTGGTTGACAGAGGTTCTAAATAGCAGGATTCAACAAGGTTTTACAAGAGCAGATTCAGTGGTTTTAATTTTTATTTAAATTACAGATATGCACTATGATGTATAGGCTGTGCCACCAAAAACAAAACAAAAACTAGACCTATTTATGAAAAAATTGACCTTTCCTAAAGTCCCAGCGTAAAGTAGTATAGTAATTGTCATGAATTATGATACATTTATATAATGGGTTATTATGCATCAAGTTTTAAAGTGATGTTTACAAAGGCTTTAAAAGCATAAGGAAATGTACACATATTATTATAATATTAAGCCAGAAAAATAGAATGCCATATTTTATATGCAATACTAAACTAACATCAGAAAAAGTTGAAAATAAAGACTAGAATTTAATGTTAAAGTTTTAACAGTGATTAAAGAATGGGATTCCTAATGAGTAGTATGTTCCCTTTGATATTTTCCTGAATTTTCCAAGTTTTCTCATCCATTACTTTTGTAACTCAGGAAAAAAAAGGTTTGTTAAAATAAAGTTCAAAAAATCCAAAAGCTGGGTCAGGGAATGCTGCGTTTCTCAGATTCCATGGGCATAGTTGTGGAGCATCTACAAGAAAGCCAAAGACCTCAGGTTCTCTATTCAGGATGTAGAATACACTTTATGGTATTCTTTTTTTTTTTTAAAGACTTTTATTGGGGAATTAGGGGGATGGGAACAGCACTGGGGAATTAGGGGAAGGGGAACAGACAAGTTGCTGCCGTTTTGTTCTTCAGTCTAGTTGTGGAGGACGCTGCTTCACTGGCCCAAGTTGGCACCATCATTGCGCTGTTCCCGGGCGAGGCAGATCAGTCGCTGGCTTCTGGATGGCCGCACACTGCGGCTGCTGGCCGCTCACGCTGGCTGCTGGCTACACACGGTAGCCCATGGCAACCCACTGCAGCAGGGGCTGCAGCCTATCCCATTGCCGCCGGCGACTCACGGCAGCCCAGCTCCAGGTTGAGCTGTTGTTCAGCATCTTAGTTGTGGAGGGCAGTGTCACTGGCCCTCATATGTGGGATTCAAACCAGGGCCCTCTGGCTGTCCCAAGCCAGTTCTTAACCATCACGCCACTCGGCCGGCCCTATGGTATTCTTTATGTCATCAATTTTGCAATACTGCAAGAAGGCTGTCCCCTTTTTCCCCCCCACATATAGTCAGATTGAATCTGTATATGGTTAAACAAGTTGCTTAAGTTTTAAATAATCAAGTAATTTATTTTTCATAAGTAGGCAGTGGGTTGGCTAGTTTGTTTTTATTGATTTAATTATATTTTACACTGGATATTTAGACACATGAGCCATAACTTAAAAGAGGGATTTCCCTGAATGTCAGTTGAACTCTCCACCTGCGTTTTACAAATGAGAAAACTGAGGCCCCACGAAATTTAGCCATTTGTCTCTAGGATGGAAGTCTGATTAGTAAAGAAGGAAGACCAGACTCCAGCAGCCCTGATTGGGCAGCTGACAGGATCTACAGAGCAACAGATAACAGATTAAAAAAAAATGATTAACATAATTTAAAAGTTAGTTTCTCTATTCAATGAAGATTGCTTGAAATAACTTGCTGTTTTCTGGTAATTAAACAAATGTCTACAAAAAAGGGCATGTATTTTTGGTCAGAGGAAAAGCTGGGAAGTAAAAGACTCAGGAACTATGTGTGTAGGAGATGAAAACCATCCCGAGCATCCATGATTCAGATTCAAACTGCCCCCAGTAGGTTGGGTTCTGTGGTCCAGGATCCTTTATTGTGTAAGATTGGCTCGTGATGAATCAGGATGGGCAAAGTCCACCTTGAAGTCTCTAATGACCAAGAATCATCAGCATGACCTGGGGTCTTATCAGAAAAGCAAATTCTCAGGCCCCACCCAGACCTACTGCATCAAAAATTCTGGAGTTGGGGGCCCAGCACAATGTGTTTTAAGAAACATTGCAGATGATTCTCATGTACCCTAAGTGTGAGAGCCACCTCCATATAAATTGTTTTCTTTAAAAAATGTTTTTATGTATATAGGCCAGAGCTCTTAAAAGATCACTAAGACAGAGTGAACCTCGTAGCCTAGTTCTTGCATACTCAGATAAAATGCAAAATGCCCAGTTTCATTGGAATTTCAGTTAAAGAACTTTTTTTTTACTATAAGTATATCCCATGTAATACTTGGAACATTATATGTATATGTGTATATATATACACAGAGGGTGCCAAAAAAAGTATACACATTTTAAGAAAGGAAAACTGTATTAATTGTAATACTCAATATATACCGATAACGAAAGATGAATGCAAGTCACGTTTGACTTCCGCAATTACAAGAGGTGCTCAAAGTGGTTACCATCAGCCTCCAGACACTTCTGATTACGGTGAACTAGTACTTGAGTAACGTTGACCAAAGTGTCCATTTGTATACATTTTTTTTGGCACCACACATATATATTTATTTATCTAAAGTTCCAATTTAACTGGGAGTTCTGTGTTTTTATTTGCTAAATATGGCGACACTATCACCAGCCTGTTCTTCTACAAGTGGACTCTGAGAGGTAGGAGTAGCTGCCAGCTTGGTGGGACTGGATGGCATCTCATTTTGATTCTGTAGCAAGTCAAACTGGGAAGAAAGCACTATGTAATTCATGACTGTGGCTCTTATAAGCACTTGGCTGCATGCTGTGATTTGAGAAAACAGTAATTACTACACTTAACATTACTTGTTTATTTTGTATCACAGAAAAAGATAATGCCTTTTCCCCCCTTTTAACCTAATAGCCTGTTAGGAACGCACAAGGTGTCCTCCGCATTATTCCCTCCAGGGAATTCCAGAAAACTGGGCAAAGGGCAAAGTGAGACAAAATGGGGAGGATGATTTGTAAAAGAGCAGAATGGCAGCCGGCATGCCTTGAATGAGAGAGGGCTGTTTTGGTTGAAGTGTGTGTGTGTGTGTGTGTGTGTGTGTGTGTGTGTGTGTGTGTGTGTGTGTGTGTACGTACGTGTGTGTACCCACACACATTGGTGCATACTTGAGGGGAATCCATAAGAATAGGACACTAATAATTACTAGGTTCCTGCTGGTGTCAGGCATTGTGCGTGAATCTTTACATAAATTACATTTCCTCTTGATGCTATTAAAGAAACATTCTTTAAGAAAGGAGTGTTGACGACTAGCGAGTTAGCCTGATGTCAGTGTTACCTCTCCCAGCACTCTCTGTGCTTCTTCATGAAGCCATTGTCTGTCTTGCCCACTTAGATAAAATAATACACCTGCCTGTATTTATTACCCATGCCCTTCCTTCAAAAGAAGACATGAACAGCTTTTAAAAGAGAGAGAAAATCTGTCCTCAGTTGTAAAGAGTTTAGAATTAAATTTTGAGGTTGCCCTGAGCCGAAATCGTCTAACAACCAGCTACTGAAGCCTTGAAGATTCTGTGAAATGCAGGAGTTAAGAGAGATTCAGCCGAATGTGCATTTATCATCCTGTTGAACACCCCGACCTATAGACACTAATTTTAAGTCACTGTGAAAACTATGCAAACGTATTTTTTATCAACTAGTTTCCATAAATATAGGTGTCTTTGTCAGTCATAGAAATAGTTTATATTTTGAATGTGTTTTTCTAGTATAGATGCTTTCGCTGCTAGGGATTAAGGAGAAAGACATAAATAGCCAAATGCCAATCCCATCCCCTACCTCTGAAATGCACGATAATTTAAGATGTGAGAGTGATTCATGTATGGGTCCACACCGAGACCAAATGGCCTCTTCCACCCTCCAGCCCCCATCTCAGGGCAGGAGTTAGCAACATGGGAAAGGGCTTGCAGTCGGATTTCTGGCAGTGTCCTACAGTGAGTAATAATACATTTTTACTGAATGACAAGTGAACAAATGGCCATGCAGTGGGATCAGGGGCAGTGGGTGGACAGAAAGGGGAGAGAGGAGAAGAGGCCTCGCTGGTAAGGACTACCTTGTCCATTTAAGGAGAAGCAGGTCAGGACTCGTACACCATTTGTAACTTTCCATAAAATTTCACCAGTATATCGTATCTGTCTTCAAAGCAGCCTCCCAAGCAATTAGTTTAGCTGCAATTTGGTGATTGCTGACATAGCTCCCACAGTTTTTCACTAGCCATTAACCAAGCAGCTGTTTAGGGGGGATTTTTTTCTCCCTAAACTGACTCAAATTTAGGAATCACTTTCATGGGCACTCAAATTGTTCTTGTTATTTCCCCTTCCCTATCAAAGCTGCATTTATTATTATTATTTCTAACTGAAAGACAAAAGATTCCTTAACATAATGATTTTATTTTCTTAACTGGGTCTAGATAGAATTCAGTTTAATCTGCAAAAAAACAGTGAAAGAAGTAAGAACAATCAAAAGTTTCCAGAAAGCTTATAAAAGATAATCTATTTTTTAACTTCTTGCATTCTACTTCTACTAAATAGACACATTGGTTTTTGGAGTTAATTAGAAGTAAAATTTATGATAAAGTTGATAATATTTTTAAAATACATATACTTGTCTTCTTTATCAATGACAGTGTTGATGTATGGTGTTTGCATGGCTGTGTATGGATTTATACATGTAAATAAATTCCAGTAAATATATACATGACTATATATGTTTATATGTTATATATGTATGTAAGCATATTACATTCATACATATGTTTGTAATGTTTATGTGTATTGTAGTTGCTCAATAAATAGTAACCATTATTACTGAGTACAGCAAAACCCCTCATTATATGGTAAGTGGAATTAAAAAATACATATGTGAGGTCACTTTGTTATACAGTGAATTAAAAAAAAAACAGGGCTTCAGCTGGTCTGTAATGTTCCTCCAAAATCCCACAAAATAAAATAAAATAAGAGTTTAATTTCATATAAGGACCATGCGCTAACTGATTGCGCCACTGGAGCTCCAAAAAAGAGTTTAATTTCTATTGTACCTACAGAGCATACTGTGAACTAAGACAGTTCCAAAGAGACATCACTTCCTCCTGCATTTAAAAATGGGGGTAGGGAGCTGGCTGAGTTGGTTAAGAGTTGGCTTGGAATGCCAGCTCTGAGCAGCAGGGCCCCGGTTCAGATCCCACATGGGCCAGTGACACTGCCCTCTACAGCTAAGATGGTGAGCAGCAGCTTGACCTGGAGCTGGGCTGCCGTGTGTCGCCGGCAACAGCATAGGCTGCAGTGAAGCTGCAGTGAGCTGCCATAAGCTACCATGAGTGGCTGGCAGCCAGCGTGAGCTGCCAACAGCCGCCATGAGCAGCCGTCCAGTGGCCGGCAACTGATCTGCATCACCTGGGAAGAGTGCAATGATAATACCAACATGGGCCAGTGAAGCGACGTCCTCCACAACTAGACTGAAGAACAAAAGGACAAAAAAAAAGTATAAACAATAAAAAGTTATCTTTTAAAAAATAAAAAGTACAGCAACTTGTCTGGTCCTCTTTCCCAATTCCCCAACGCAGTCCCCCTCCCCCAATACCCAATAAAATCTTAAAAAAAAAAGGGGGGGGGTGTAGAGGAGGCACCAGAACCCATCACTAACCACATTAAATGTTAGCAGGCATAATCATAGGAGTTTATATTATATTCTGATTAGTTGAAAATTATGATTCATGCATATTTTATGTTAGCTGGTAAACCAGAATATTCAGATAACTAGTTGCCTCACTTCTTAAACATTTAATACAAATGAAAAATTTATTATTATTTTATTAAACATATATTCTAATTTTTACCCTTAAGCTATATCAATATGGCCTCATTAAAACTGGATGGAAGGTGAAAATTCATTTTAAGAGGCAGTTGTGTAGTTAGACCTACTGTGTGTGGCATAGATGATGATGACTAGAGTGAAGTTTCTCACGCCAGCTGGGGTCTTCCAAATGTAGACCAAAATCCCAGTAGCATAAATGGCAACAGCCAAGTGATGCCAGGAAGTTTTTCTAACTCAGAATCAGAATTGAGTGGGTACATCATCATATGCATATTATATGAAGGGGCTTCATCTGTATTTTGTTGATATACCCAAACAATAGTCTCTGTTTTAAATACAGGCATTTATCTTCTTTGAAAAAGTCAGCTGAGACGCTCTACTTAAATATTGCTCATATCGCAGGTTCTGTGAGAAAAAAAAAAAACCCCTACATAAACAGTTGCCTAGGGTGATTAAAATCACATATTATATACAAATTAAAACTATTGACCATTTAGGGAAACAATTACAAAGCTCTACAATGTATTGGAACAGAATTCCATCAGTGTTTTCTGCCTGAGCCAAAAAGCAAAATGACTCTTTGGATTCCTACAGCTCATTAATTTCTAGGCTGGGTTATTAAGGATGATAACATTTTAGTTTTTCAGTGTATTGGGTTCTCCTCTCCCTTTTGTTTTTTTTGTTGTTTGTTGTTTTTTTTATTTTATTTTATTGGGGAATTGGGGGGATGGGAACAGTGCTAGGGAATTGGGGGAAGGGGAACAGACAAGTTGCTGTCGTTTTTTTGTTCTTCAGTCTAGTTGTGGAGGACGTTGCTTCACTGGCCCAAGTTGGCACCATCATTGCGCTCTTCCTGGGCGAGGCAGATCAGTCGCTGGCTTCTGGACGGCTGCTCACTGCGGCTGCTGGCCACTCACGCTGGCTGCTGGCTACATACGGTAGCCCATGGCAACCCACTGCCACAGGGGCTGCAGCCTACGCCGTCGCCGGCGACTCATGGCAGCCCAGCTCCAGGTTGAGCTGTTGTTCAGCATCTTAGCTGTAGAGGGCAGTGTCACTGGCCCTCATATGTGGGATCCGAACCGGGGCCCTCTGGCGTCCCAAGCCAGTTCTTAACCATCGCGCCACTCGGCCGGCCCCCCTTTTGGTTTTTAAAGAGTAAGTGTACGTTTTACATCCTGGTCATGGATAGTAATTTCACAGCTCTGTCTTTAGTACTTTACATATTTGACCTTGAGGAAAAAGCCCCAGCATTGCCTCTTGGACAAACAGAGCCAAGTTCTCAAAATCAACCTTTGGTTCCAAGGAAATTTCTAGAAATCCTTTCTTCCCTACTCCCTCACACTTTATGGGTAACTAACCTTTCTCCCCATTGTCTCAAGAATGGCATTAGTCTTAGAGGTGTGGAGGTGATGAGAAAGTCTGAGGAGCCAGCCATTTCCAGTCATACACTTAACTCCTCTGCATGACTTTGAATAATTACTTCATCTCTGAGGGTCAGTTTCCTCATCTGTAAAATAAGAATTACAAACATAGTACCAGGCACCTAGTAAACACTTCGTAAATATTAGTGTGTGTGGAGGGGAACATTCCAGAAATCTCTGAGGAGCTATATTTTGGTGGAGTAGAAAGAGTGCTGCTTTTGGAACCTAAAGTGATTGATTGTGAGATTTCGGGCCTGTAACTAAATATCTCTCTGGACACTCACTTTCTTCTAGGTAAAATGGGAAATATAATTACCTAATGGACTTGTTATGAGGAGAAAATAAAGTAACATACTATTGGCTGTTTTGCTGAGCGAGCACGGGTTTTGGCATCTGCTAGAGGGTGAATCTCAGCTCTTCCACTGACTAGCCCTATGATCTTGAGCAAGTTGCTCTCTTTCTGTCTTTTTATTTGATAAACAGGCACCGTAACACCACCATTGCAGACTTGCCATGTGGATTTAGAGTTAACATCTATAAAGTTCCCAATGCCTAGTAGGGACTTGATAATTGGCAGATGAATTGTTTTGTGAAATATTCTATAATCTATGTAGCACTGTGAGCTGCCAACCTCAGCATTACTATTTTCTAGAAGATGGGCCAGTAAGCTCTTGCCTACAACCCCCAGCTGCAGCCTTCCAAAACCTTTAACAGTTACTACTATACTTCCCAGGAATGCCAGGTGTGTGTACCATGAACTTTGGAACTTAAAGTTCTCATTATTTTAAAGTCTCAGAAACACAATGTCAAAAGAAGGCATTCTTTAAGAAAAATGGCCGCATCAGGGACCTGCCTCCTGCAGTGAGTATCAGAAATCCAGACTAAAGACATGAGGAATGAACTCACACAGGAGAAGACCCAGGGAAGGCAATCCAGAGCTGGTCCAGCCACTCAAACGCACCGTCAGAGGCATGGGCTCCTTCTACCCACCTAGAATTTCTTCATGGTTAGAATAAAGTGGGTGGCTTTATTCTTCATGGCTCCTGTGCAGACACGTTCCAGGAAAGAAGAGGGCGTCGTGGGACAGCAACTTCTACTTGTGTCTCAGAGGCCGGAGATAGGTCACTTCGCCACCCCTAGCTGCAAGGGAGTCTGAAGGGATCATTTACTTGAACATATTATTGCTCCATATGAAATTGGGATTCTAATAGTAAGGAAGAAGTAAGGAAGTAAATGTTGTCTGGCAGCTAACACTGTCTGCCACAGTGGTCTGGATTTTGAAGATTTGTGCCTGTGAGAATGAGCTAGCGGCACCTCGAGCAGAGCAGAGGCCTGTGCGGGTTACTTCAGAGGATGACTTTGCATTGAAAATTCTAGTAATTCTGAGATTCAGACTGTCTTTTTTTTTTAATTTTTATTGTGTGTGTGTGTGTGTGTGTGTGTGTGTGTGTGTGTGTGTGTGTGTGTGTACGGTAAGAACAGATAACATGAGATCTACCCTTTTAAAGTTTTAAGTGTACAGCATAGTATTGTCACATGTGGAGTAAGGTACTGTTTGCTTTCCTTGCTTTCCTTACAGAAAACGGGAATGTTAGTCTACCGTTGAGAGAAGCAGTTCATAACTATGGTTATTGGTTTAGTTTGGTTAGTTTGGTTTGGTTTGGTTGGTTTAGTATAATCATTTTTGTTTTTCTGAGGTTTGCAACTGCCTCAGGTGTCCAGGCTGACACACTTCTCTCAGCAGTTCTTTCCTCATGGTCAATGGCCAGAGGTCTGTCTCCCCAGAGTAATTTGTGGCCATTCCCCATACCAGCCTAGACTCGTTCCAGAGCTCCATATTACAGTTCATGGAAACCCTGCTGGGCAGAGTTTAGCAGGCAGTGCAACAAACAGGAACCCTGCATTTCAGAGTTGGAGCTGCTTTCTTCAATGTGAAGAGGGGAGCACTTGGCTAAAGTATAAATTCTTTTCAGATAAGTTGGCCTAACTTGACACAGGCCATCAGTATTGCTATGAGTTCTCTGCCTGAGAAGGAAAGATAAATCAAATACATAAAACCAAGATTGGCGCCGTAAATACAGAAAATAAATGTTGCCATCCATAACAGGTCTGAGTGATATAAGCCCATGTAAGAAAAGTGTCTATTGTTGTTTGCTTGAGGGAATCTCAAAAGGGAGATGGAGTCACCTTCTCGGTATGAAAGTGGCCCTCAACACAAGGGAAAATAAAAAGTGTGCTCTACTGGCCTTGACCCAGTGGCTTAAGTTTTACATTCCTTAGTCTTTTAAGGTCCCTGCTATATTATGGGTGTGATATAGAATCAGTGACAGATTGGTTAGACTTTATCTTCCATAACACTTGACCTTAAATAAACTTTTCAAATTAACTCTAGAAAATGTCACTAAGTTGAAATTTTCCTGGGAGTTGCAATTGGGCTTTCTTCCTGCATCCGAGTACCTGGCATGATGCGGGAAGCTGAGCACAGAGCAGGCATCAATGAATGTTAGCTCAAGTTCATGGAGAGAATTGGATGTGGGAATGAAGGAGCGGGGAGGGTCTGAGCAGGGCAGAGATGACACGGCAGATGGCTCTCTAGGGGCAGCACTGGCAGCTAGGAGGAATTGAGATATCTGAGGAGAAAGGGCACAGAAAGAAGCCTGGAGCAGCCCCATAGAAAATAGGCATCCTACTGCATACATTTGGCAAGAATTAGGCTACCCTTCGATACCATCAAAGTGGAAATCAGGAACCAACTGTGCAATGCCACAGGAAAATCAAAACACCATGAGGAGGATAAATGTTTGTCACCAGGTCCAGTTGTGGCATCTGCTTTGGATTTATTTTTAAAGTAGGTCTTATTAAGGTAATTAGCCTAGCTATGAGAGTTTTGTCACAGATTATGGAGTTCCCAAGATAATAGAACACATGTTGAATAAAAAGATAATTCTAAGCCTCCATGTTTCTCTTGGGCCCCTTTTTAGTACATGCTTCTTGCCCAAATTCATAAGTGTTGAGCTAATGCAATGTTTTAATTGCTCTTGCTCCACTGTATGCAGTGATAAAATGCAAGCCATAACACTGATTAATTTTATGTGTTGACTGAATGATATAAAGTCTTTTCCATTTTTTATTTTAATCATGCAACACTTTTAGAGTATTTTCTTTTTAAATTTTGTCTAATAATGAGGTGTTGATATTCATATCTTGATGAATAATAAAATGTTTGCCTTACCCTTTCCTTCTGCCCATGGCCATGCCCTCTATCTCTATGAACTAGTTAGTATTCCTGTGAAATTAGACCTCTGAATTAGAAACATTTATTTACTTATGGACATTTTCAATATAAGTTTGATATAAAGGGCCAACACCCTGTGCAAATTCATTGCATTGTGTGCGCACGCACACACGCACATGCGCGCGCACACACACACACACACACACACACACATATATATATACATATATATATATACATATATATATATATATACACACACACACACACAATCACTGAATTTATCCAGTCTGAACTTGTGATGAGAAGACAATTAACCATCTTCCTCTTTAGAATGGAAATGCCTGTTTTGGGCTCTCTGAAAAAAATTGACAAAAGCACAAATAATTGGCTAAGCTTTTGCGGAAAGCAATGTGGTGGCACGTATTGACATTTTAAGTGTGTGTGCTCAATGACCATCCATGCCCAGGAATCTGTCCTACTGAAATGTGTGCACACATGGACAATGAACGTTCAACAATGCAGTCTGGCTTAGAGCAGTCAAAGATTAGGGGGGAAATCTAAATTTATCACGAGTGAAGTGAGCAAACAAATTACAAGACAGCTAGACTTTAGATTATTCTATACCCACTAAAAAAGATGATCAGTGTGTACAAAGATAATAGAACAAGTGCCAAGATATATTGATAAACAAAGTGGTAGTAGAAGAATGCACATGGTATGGACTCCTTTATATGAAAAATCTATATATCTGTATATGTCTATATACATTTGTAATTTTGTAGAAAGGAGATTGGAAGGACGCACACCAGGTTGTCAACTCTGGTTACTTCTGGGAAATACAAGGGTTGAGTATGAAGAGGCCCTTCAGTATTTTGCTAAGATAATTTTTATAATTTGAATCGTTTACAATGAGAATGCTCTAATGTAACTTGGGTAATTTTTAAAAACATCTTCTTCCAGTTCAAAAATAAAACAACTTTTACTTTCAAATAATAACCAGCGTCTGTGGGTACCATGAGTTGATATACAAGGAAGAAATATCAAGAAGATAAAACAGAAGTAAGAGGAATTAAATGAGTTGGTATAGCTAGATGTGTTACCAAAGAGCATGGCACGTATACACACACGCACACATACACTCACCCACTCACATAAATGTACTTTGTTCAACTTCATTCAATCATTTATAAAACTGATATGTATTATGTGCTTATAACTTGTCAGTGCTAAGATAAATGTACAAGTGTGTACACACAAAAATATAAACAACTGGGGAAATAATGAACCTAAGATCAAATTCACATTCTATTAAAGTCTCCCAAAGTTGTGGATATAAAAGGGAGTCCTTGTATATAGGGAGGAAATGAATTCTGTCTAAGATTTACAATGCAGTCTCCAAAGGAGGAAGGTTTGGGTGTTGTAGGGTGGCATGAGAGAACTTAGCCTTTAGGTTTTAACCTATGAGATACACTGCAGGAGGACCAGTGATACAGAGAGATGCTGAGAAGGGAAGGAGAGCTGAGTCAGTGGGTTGGTGTGGCCCTACACCAGGAGGCATAGAACCTGACTTTTAAGTTCCTTCTCAACTTTACCAAGTCGGATTCTGGCTTGAATTTCAACTTCAAGAGAGCCATTCAATAATAAGAAGCCCTATTTAACTTATAAGTTTATAGACGTATTAAAATTAGTAGTACTTTGGAAGTAGACATTTTGCAAGTTCTGGCAGGCAGATAGAGAGCAGTGTCGGGGCTGAGCTCCAGGCACTGCATGTTCAAGAGAGTCAGACGTACCAAGATGAGCTGGGGCTTAACTCCTTCCATATTTCAAGTTTACCCCACTCTTTATATGAATAAAGGGCTTTTATAAATGTTCTATTAAATGCTCTTCGCAGCCACATTATGAGTGAACAGCTAGCACATATTGAGGGTCTAACCTGTGCTATGCCATACCAGCTGCATACATAGACTATCTCACTTTTCTTCAAAATCACTTTGCAAGTATGTATAATTACTATGTTACAACGGAGGGGATGAGCCCAGAGGGGTTAGACAAACCGCCAGTGACATCACATAGCAGAATTAAGATGCTAAACAATATTTGTCTCTTTTTGAAACCAGTGTACTATCCTCTAAAAAGAGATGAAGAAAAAACAAGATGAAGACCAAGAAGATGGGGAGGGAGGGAAGAAGGGAGAGAGAGAGAGAGAGAGAGAACAGATGGAGAAGGGAGGGGAGGGGAGGGGAAAGGAGAGACTACTATCAATTACAGTGCTTTACACATTTAAAATTGAGGACTGGAGAGGTTAGTTGAGTTTGCCAAGGTCTCAACTAGCTCGTGGTAAAACCCAGAACAAAGCTCACTTCCCAGAAGTACTCTTCCCACAGTGCCACTGCTGGCTCTCCAATGTCAGGAAATAATGAAACCATGATAAACCTGACAATTCATTATGTACTCATTTTCCATCTGTTTATTTTTTCTAAACCAATACTGGATGGATAGAAAACTGATTCAAAATATTTTTTTTATCTCTCCCTAATAGAAATAGTTTTTCTCAATCAAGCTATAGTGCAAAAGTGAACAAACTATGTATTATACATTCAAATTACACAGAGCAATAAATAGTTCTCCAAGGAAATAAGCAATGATTTTCAAAAATTCAATTGACATCCCAAATTAGATCTACATAAGAAGATCAGCCAATTAACTCTGCCAACAGCTCTTTCTATTTTGCTGTACTCACTTGCATTCTAAAATTTTGTTTATATGATGACTTCGGAATCATAGGGGAAGTAAACTCATTTCTATCTTTTAGGGAATAATTGTCTTGTTCAAAGGGCAGCAATTCTATCCATGAATACGAAAGAGATGCAAAAGAAGAATAACCAATAATTCCTTGTACTACGGGAGAAAATTGCTTCAGGTTGCGAAAGAAAGAAAAGGTTAGGAAGATTAACTAAAAATAATCTAATCATTTTACTCAGATAAATGTCAGAGGAAAAGGAAATAGAATTGGCCTCTGGTTTCTCCTTCCTAAAGCAATAACCCACAGAGCTGGGTGGAGGAAGAGGCAGCAGTGTGATGGATTCTTTATGTGTAAATCCAGGAATGTCCATCGTTTAACATTGGGGAAACGGGGTGATGTGTTCCCACCTACATATCTTTAAAATCCCCTTTCCTCAAGTCTGAGTCACATGTTGCCTAAAGGAATAATACGCCCAGAAAAATATTTAGGTACCACTATGCTCACATCAAGTCCTATTTGTGATAGCCATAATTACAAATTACTAAATTACAACAGGAGAATGACTAAATAAATTATGGTACAAATATATGCCCTATTTCTTTAATGCCATCGGTTGCAAGGTGCAACCTTGTTGTATGGGCTTCTTTGGGAGGAAAAGACACAATATGTTACATATTCACCGAATAACCCACATTACAATTTAGCTGTACAGTTTCACACTCTTGTAATTGAGGTTGGAGCCTTCTTAGTCTCCTTTTCAATAAAAAAATTACATCTGAGACCTGTGGCCGTGGGCATCTTGTGTGGCTCACACATGGCTTAGCTAACTCAGGGCCTCATCTCAGTCCCACTCTTAATATCCTTGTGATTCACCATTTAATTTCTAGGCACCCGGAAATATGTGCAAGTACTGCCTGCATATCCTCTCTGGTTAAACTCATAGTTCTTCCTTCTTTTCCCGAATTACTTGCACCATGTAGTAAATAGATTTTCTGCAAAGCAGTCTGGGAGTTTTTGACAGAGATGCTTAGTGCCTGAGTGATAGATAGATCATCACAGTGCATAAAACAGGCCCCGCTTTGAACATACTATGATCTACTCTAAAGATTTTGGCAATTTCTACTGCCTTTAATTCCATTACTGAGGGTATGGCAGGCTTCCTTCTGCATAAACAATAACTTTTCCTTTCAAAGCCCCATCAGATTGTGATATTTTTGAAGTCATTAGGAAATCCTTAGAAATCCCTACTTAAGTTAAAATTCAATTATGGTTGGTGTTGCCAAGTCAACTGAGATGATACTCAAATGGACAGATACTTTCTACTCTTAGGTAGGGTCCCATGGTCTCAGGGAATGACAGCTATTGTACAGTGCGCTCCTCTGCCTGGCCACCTGCATGCTCCTTTGACGTTGATCATTTTGCCTATACTAATGTCAAAAGCATTCAAATGTTTAAGGAAAGATTCTTAGAAAATAAAAGCATATATATATATATATATAATCAGTAATAGAATATCATTCAATCGTTTAAAAAAGTTATATTTAAAGAATTTTCTATCACAAGTGAAAGTACTCACCAGCCATTGGACCTGGGGTTTGTTACTTAACCTCTCTGTTGAAATAATGGTATCTATAGCAGAGGGCTCTGATGAAGGTTAAATGAAATGAAACAGAGGTTCTCAAAGTGTGGCCCCTGGACCAGCAGCAGCAGCATCACCTAGGAATCTGTTAGGCTGCAAATTCTCCAGCCCCACCTCCAGGTGACTCTGATGCATGCTCAAGTTTGTGAACCACTGCGGTAAAGTACTCAAAGCATCTAGTGCGGACTAAGAATCATAGCTACCAGTTCCTAAATATGTAGCATGTGACAGGCGTTATGCGAGGTGTTCTACATGCCCGATATCACTTACCTATCACAGTAATCCAGCGAGTATCGCTGTATTCATTTTATAAATGAGGAAACTGAGGCCTAAGGAAGCTAAGGAGCTTAGGTTAGACTTGTCTTCTATCTACTCAGGTTTCTCGTTTGGAGACATCAGTGTAAGAAGCCACAGGTTCAATCATTTGGTCAATACCATGCTTATCAGTCTTGTTTTGCTTATTGCCCCACTTTAGAGATTTTAAAAAGTGCTCCCCAGGGCCGGCCGAGTAGCTCAGTTGGTTAAGAGCTTGCTCAAGAGTGCGAGCTCTGAGCAGCAGGGTCGCCGGTTTGATTCCCGGCCCGAGCTGAGCTGCCGCTGAGCTGCCAACAGGTGGCAGGATGGCTCAGCTAAAAAAAAAAATACAGTCAAATAAGCTATGCCTTCTCTCCTGGGAAGACACTAGAAGTGTTCCCCCCATACTTTTCCTTGCTGAGGAGTGGACTGTTTGTTGCGCCGTGGAAACATGGAGAAGTGTTGGAGATAAAGGGTTTCTCTCTGACATTGATCAAGATTTGGGAACAAGTAAATAGTAGCCCTTACTGACAGGCAACTCTCCTAGGCTTAGTGCTGTTGGGAGGTGCCTCCTTTCATTAGGGAGGCATAGTGACATGTTTTTTTTGACAGCTCATAGACTATTTTTTATTTTATTTTTAGTTTCAGGTGTACAAAACACTGTAATAATTAGACATTTACACCCCTTCACAAAGTGACAACTCCCCTCCCCCAATCTACTACCCCTCTGGCATTGTATATGGCTGTTACAGTTCCACTAACCCTATTCCTTATGCTGTATTTTACATCCTGTGACTATATGCCATGGGGATATGAAAGACTGTTTGGGAATATAATCAGTAATGTTGTAAATATTTTGTAGGGTATCAGTTGGGCACTTGTCTTATTATAAAGACCACTTCATGGATGGTGTAGATGCCTGACCACTGCACTGTACACCTGAAGCTGAAGCTGAATAATACTGAATGTCAACTATAATTTAACATATATATATATAAACATATATATATATATATATACACACACACACACACACACACACACACACACACACACACACATAGTGACAGCTCATAAACTATTTATTTGCTTGTTTCCTCCTCCTTGGCCAATTCCCAGGTAGATGAGGTAATAGGAAACTATCACTTCTCCCCAGTTTACATCTATGGAGTAGTTGTTGTTTTCCTTTCATCAGCCTTACTGTGCTTGGTGAATAATAGCAAGGACTTGGTGACATAATTATGTAGATTTCAAAGCAGAAGGACATTTGTTTGACATATACAGATGCCATTTTTCCAATGCATGTACATATTCCTCTGGCAATATCATGAAATCTTAGGCACCACTGTTGTCACATCAGGAATCTGACTGTGGAAGCCACGCGGGCTCTCGCTGGCTTCCTGGACTCCATCCTTCTGCTCAGTCCCAGCCCATTCCTTTCCTATGATATTCAGAGGGTTTAGCTGCATGAGTGACTGCTAATAGCATGGCTCTCAAGTCAAAACAAGAATTGAGAATTTTACTAAATGAACTTCCTTTTGACCAAATAACACCAATTATACCTTTTTAACATTCAATTAAGAAATATGACATTCTCAATGTTTTGCCACCGGCAGTCATTCAGAATTCAGAGAAGCCTCCCTGAATCCCATAAACGTAATCCACCTAATATTTACTGAGGAACCACTAGGTGCCAAGCACCATAGATAAGGGAGGAATAACACAGGGTTCCCAGCTTTAAGCAACTCACAATCTTGATAGGGAAAGAATTGTGAAAGCGACTAATTGCGGTACAAAGTAGAAAATGGGAAAGGAAAGATAAGTTGGTGCAAGAAGCAAAGGGCCTTCAGTGCTAAACTAGAAGTTTGGACTTGACCCTTTAGCCACTAGCCATTCATCACAAGCGATCACGAAAAGGAGCAGCTGTTCAGATTTGTGTTTCAGAACTCTTAAATTTAGAGTCATGGAGGACACTGGACAGAGGAGAGAGAAGAGCCGCATAGGAATAATCTGGGGGAGAGGTGATAGGAGCCCAAATTCAGGCAACGAAAGGATGAAATTGTCACTTTCATTGTTTTTAAATCATGTTTAGAAAATATGAAGTCCTATAACTAAAGATTAAAAGTGTTATGAAGAAATAACCCTGGTATTTGCTGAAAATATCATGGAATTTTAAATATTTACACTTAAAAAATAACTTAAAATACCAGAAATTATAATAAAACTACATACACTCAATAGAAAACTGATTCTAACTCTGCAAAACCAGTTTAACACACTAGCACTTTATATGCTTATCTTTAATCCAATACTGCTTACATTTTGTAATGTATATTTGCATTACAATTTATATTTACAAGTCTGATCAGCCCACCAGACTATAAGACCCCTCCCTGACGACGTGTTCAATTTTTTGTTCCCCCCACCCACCCAACTGCCTGCCACAGCGACTTACTGCTGGTAGAGATACAATATTCATATACTTGGCAATATTTTTTATTGAGAACCAACCATGTTCCAAATACTGGAAATCCAGCAGTGCTGGAGAGACTTCCATAACATATAATAATCCCTGTCCTCCCTCAGCTGACAGTCCACTGGGGACATAGGAAATGTCCAAGCCATGTGAGGAAGCTTATGTCAGTGGAGGTACGGGCAATGCGAAGAATGTTCAGCACAGCATCTACCCTACACTTAAGGTGGCAAGGAAGTAAGACCAAGAACAAGAGGAGTTAGAGAGATGACAACAGAGCATGGAGTGTGCCCACAGAGGGAAGAGCATCTGCAAAAACCAGGGGGACCGAAGAGAGTGTGGTGCATTTGCTCACAGGAAACAGGTTCCTGAGGATTGGGGTGCAGAGAACCAGATGGGGATGTGGAGGGGTGAGGGTAGGACAAGCCAGGCCCAGATCATGAAGTTCCCTATATAACTTCAGCACAAAATAAGCACTCGAAATGATTAAGTGAATCACTGCAAGTCAGCTTGCTTTAACATTCTATCTACCCAAATCAATCTATGGACTCATTGCAATCCAACTGAAGTCTCAGTATGATTTTCCAAACTATTTGGCCAGATGGCTTGAAAATTTCTACAGAAAAGAAAGCACATTAGTTAAGACAATTAGGAAGAACAGTGTTGGAGAACATGCCATCTCTGAAATCAAAGCTTATTATTAAGCCATTTTAACGGTGTGGTTTTGATACAAAGACAGATAATAGATCAGATAAACAAAAGCCGACCTGTATGTATATGGACATGACCTCTGACAAAGTCTGCACTGCAAATCAAGACAAAGGGAGGACTCTTTAATGACTGGTACTGAGCCTATTGATTTTCTATAACGAACAGAAAATGTATCCTTATCTCTTACTGTACACACAACATAAGTTACAGAAGAACTAAAAAGTAAAGCATGAGAAACAAAAAACATTGAAATCTTTTATCAAGGAAATATTGATGAATATATTTATGAACTAGAGCTAGAGAAGAATTTCTTAAATATAAGGCACATAGATTACCCACAATTGCCCACAGAGTCATGTGTACATGATGGTCATTGAAGTGTTGTTTGTAATAGAAAAAAAAATGGAATATATAAATTGTGATTGAGTCCTACAGTGGATTTAATCATAAATGGATGAAACAGTTGCATGTGTCAAAGTAGATAATTCTCAAAAAATATATTATTGCCCGAAAAAGTAAGTTGTAGAATTACAATAAAATATGATTTATTTAAATTTAAAATGTACAAAAATGCCACATATTATTTAGAGGCACTTATATGTGTAATTATATATTTTTTAATATGTGTAATGGATAAACTGCCAATTCTCAATTGTACAATAGCTACTCTTATTCTGAGAGGAAGAGGGGCATTTGACTGGGAGGAGTGCACAGCCAGTGTATTGTTTATTTTCAAGCTGGGTGATGAGTGGTACACAGCTGTTTGCTATATCATCCTTAATATCTTTTTAAGTGCCTGAAATATTTCACTATCTTTTTTAAGCTTAATAAGCTCATCTCAGATATTTTTCTGTTTGAATCACAGGTTTCTTAAACATGTTTATTAACATTTCACACAAGAAGGGTTTTCACATTTCTTATTTCATTTTTCCCTTCCTAGTAGCAGTATCCTAGTTGGAGGACAAAGGGAGACTTAGATTAAGTGACATTCCTGGCCCAACTAATTGAATGACAGAGCCAGCACTGGAACCAGCTGTTTTCCCCTCACCATGGCTTCCACCAGCCCAGCTGCCACTCAGTGTCAGGGAAAGAACCGGTGCCATGGAGACTGTCTGAAATGGCTTGATTGAAGGGAGAAAGGGGCTCCGATTGCTCTAAATAGTGCTCTCCAGACAGGGCAGAGCAGATAGCATGCTTCCATTGCAGATGCTGATGGTCAGTGGGTTGAGACTGTGTGCCGCCCACTCGGACGACTGCAGAAATGCATCCACCAGGTGTGGGGAGCCTGTACCCTCCGTCTCCTTATATTTCAAGGCACTAATCCTAACAGTTCTTGTCACTAGCTTTGCAGTGTTCCCCATCCCCATTCAGAGCATGATTAAAGATGGGTCCTTTAGGTATAAAATATTGTATCTGTTTGACAACAGCATCCCATAAAAACAAATTAGGTGAGCTCGGTAGTAATTCAGGTGCAAGATGTAAAATGAACCTGGCATTAGGCTGAAAGACACAATAATGGTTTCAAAGTGAAATTAACTTATGGACATCTAGGAAGCAGCCCTTTTTTCTAGCTCAAGCACCTTTCCCAGGCAGACGGGCTTCCCCTGCAGGCAGGCCCAGAACATAAGGGATCAGAAAACCACCACCATCATGAAAAACGACAAATGTGCATCAGGCTTTTCCATTTTTGTTTAGCAAAGGGGAATGCAAAAATGCATTAATTGATGATACACTGAAATTCTTGTTTGCTGACACATTTTCATAGCTATTAGGCTTGTGGAATTAGTCACTTTGATGCATTCAGCTAGTTCAAATGAACCCCTGAAAGGAATTACATATTTGTTCATAAAGTAGTTTCTAGTGAATTATTAACAAGACTTCAGTTCAGTGCATACACGCTTTATTAGCAAATTGAGATCGTCCTTCACCGAGCAGAGTCAGTATGGCTACACCAGACAGTTCCACCATTTTGAATGCATGGAGTAGCCACTGCTTCATTGCTGAGGAAGAAATGCAGTGAAGGTGTGACTCACTTTTCTCATTGTTTTCTCCGAGTCTCTATAGTTGCTGGCCTTCTATTATGAAAAGAATAAGGGTAGCTAGAATATTTGGCACTAGATACTATTTTTATTGAAGACTTTTTGTTCATTGCTTCTAAATATAACTGGAATTTCAGCCTGCTTCATGGCTTCAAATACAACTCATATGCTGTATCTTTTCCCCTGAACTCCAGGCTTGGGTACCCAACTGCCACCTCAGTACCTCCATTGGGATGTGTAATCAATGCCTCAGCCTTACCACGTCCAAAACAGACCTTCTCAGTCCCACTCCAAAACTGCTTCTTCAGTAGTCTTCTCCACCTGGTGAATGGCAGCTCTGTCCTTCTCATTGGTAGCTTATCCTCCTGGACTCCTTTCTTTCCCTCATATCACATCTATATATCCTTATATCCAGTATTTCAGGAAATCCTCTTATTATCTGTCTTCAAAACATCAAGAGTTTGACCACATCCCAGCACCTCCTACACTGTGACTCTGTTTTAATCCACCATCATCTCTCGCCTGGATTATTTTAGCATTCTCAAAACTCCTGTCCTCCCTTCTGCCTTGGCTCCCCTTTCGTTTGTTCTCAGCACAGCAGTTAATGTTTCTTTAAACAACTAAGGCAGATCATAGAACTCCTCTGCTCAAGACCCTTTAACGATTTTTCATCCTATTTAGCACACAAGCCAGATTGGGGTCCCCAGTACCAACTCACCTCACCTATTTCTCTTTTCCCCCTCACTAGCCATCTTAAATAAATCCATGAACAAATGTGGAAAGGGCACACATCCAGGTTTAAAACCCAGCTCAGTCACTTAATAGTTTACTTAGCCAAATTACTTAATTTCTTGATTTTCTCATCTGTAAAATGGAGATAACACATACAGTGATTATGACATAAAATAAATTATATAAACCACCTGCCATATATTTTTGTGATCATTACATGGGAGCAGCTTTTAGTATAATTTCTTTGTCTTTAATGGAGATATGTGTTTATCATAGTACAGTTTTGTGGTTTAGGTAGGAAATAAAAAACTTTGAAAAACTTTAAATAGCAGCAAACACTGGAACATTTTGCCTCTCTCAAAGCCTCCCTCATGGTATCTATGATATAGTACACTTTGCCGGTTCATTTATTCAGCAAACATGTATTGAACATCTACTTTGTGCCAGGCATTGTTCTTAGCACAGGAGATGTGGTAGTGAAGAAAACAGGCAAAATTCCTGTTCATAAAACTCAAGCCTGTTGGCGCAAACCACCAGAACATAATTAAAATGAATGAGAAAAACATATAGTATTTGGAGGTAAATGCCAAGTGGAAAACATAGAGCAGGCAAGGAGGATATGAAGAGTTGGGTGGAATCTTGGATAGGAGAGTGAGGGATGGCCACATCTTCTACCTGTCAGGCCATTCCTGGATCTCCCCTCCCACCCCCGGGGCCCACCCACCCACACTGTGCCTCTCCCTCTTCCAGAATCTTAACCGTCAGCAGCCCCCAAGGCTCGGCCCGCAGCCCCTACTTCAGTTCCCTGAACTCTCTGTGGGTGATTTCAGGACACACTTTGACAGCTTCATTGATTTCCTCCCAGTGACTGCTTTCCAAACGTTCACCTGGTCAGGGCAGACTCCCACTGCCGTCACCCCTGGGCATCTCCATATGGACGTCCAACCGAAGTCCGCTCCCTCTTGCCAGGCCTCCTTCTGACACTGCCTCCGAAGCTTGACCCGAGTGGTCATCAGCGCCTCCCTCTGCTTCACCAGCCTTAGTGGGACCTGCAGCCTGTCAGACCTGCTCCCAGAAGGTCTCTCCTGCTCCGGTCCGCTTTCTTCACGTCCACTGACTCAGCATTGCCTCTCACGTGAAATTGCCTTCTGAAGACTTTTTTCTGTCTCCACCCCTCAGCTCCTTTTTCACTGTGCTGCCAGAGGAATTTCTTAAAAATGGAGTTTTGATCATGTCCCCCATTTATTCCAAGATGATCATCCTCCTTTTGCTTTTAATGTAATCCTTCGTCTTGGCAAGAAACATCCTCCCCAGCCTGAACGCAGGCTTCCCGTCCATCTGCATCTCTCCAGCCTGTATTCCTCCCCACTGTTCCGACTTCATTTGGTTTTTTTCTGTCTCTCCTGCAACTCTCCCAGCGTACCATTCACTCCAGCCTGTCTCTGCTCACAATGGCCACCACCAGAAAGCGCCCCCTCTCCCTCCAGTCAGTCAAAACCCTGCTCATCATGTCAGCTGATGGTCCTCAGTGACCTGGGGCACGGCTGGGGTTGCACAAGCTAATCCGTTTGCAGCAGAGTTAGAATAGAAAATCCCATTTCTGTTTATTTTTATACTGAGCTTTACTAATATGTAGCGTGCAAACTGATGCTGACGGCCTCACTTAGGTGTATATCAGAGAGGAAGTGTTCTGAGAGTAAGAGGAAGTTCCCCAAAACAAGGAGTGTTGGGTTTGGGGTGCTTCACTGTTTCATAGTTCCAGCATGCTGTGGAAAATTGCAGTCTACATGTGCCCAACAAAGTAGTTTTATGGATCATATTACCAGAAAAGGGAGAATTTTATTATACTTGACACTGAGATGAGCAGTGATCACAAAGTCTTTTTATTGCACAAAAGTTCAGTAAAACGAGTTGACAAATTTAAAGCTGAGTAGGCAATTTTTCTTTCAAAAAAGTGAAGTTTTTTGAAATCTGTTTTTTTCTGTGAGGAAAAATAGCTGTCAGGATCCTACTCGCCTTCAGATATTTTAAAATAAAAATAAATAACACGCCTTCAGAAAAGGTGGTATTTGGATCGTGAGTAAAAAAAAAAAAAAAATTTTGTCCAAATGAATTTTGCTATGGAGACAGCATTTAAGAGTAGAAGATTAGAAATGTTTTCATTGTTACAAGATGTTTGCTGACATAATGTGTGTAACCTATTAAAATGCATCATCTGACGGTTTAAAACGTGCAATTTAATTATCTAACCTGCTTTAAAATTTTCTAAAGTTTCAATAATTTTTTGAACCCATTTATGTGTGTGTGTGTGTGTGTGTGTGTGTGCACGCATGCACGCATCTCACACCAAAACCTTCTAAATAGTTTGCCAAAACAACTGATTCACATTCAGTGAAGGTACATACTCAGCAAAGGTAGACAATTTTTTAAAAACCAAAGTAGGAAACTTTAGCATAACTAGAAGAAGGACTGAAAAAAGACTTAGTAAGTGCAGCTATCAGTGCGCTTCCCCGTCTATACATCTGTGAACAAATGTTCAGTGGGGCATTGTTAGTAATTGCAAAAAAGATGAATTAACCTAAATGTACATCACTATGAAAATGGACAAATAAATTTTGGTTCTATTCGTACAATGTAATGCTGTGCAACTACAAAAATGAGGAACATAGAGCTGTAAGCAATAATTGGATCATTTTCAAAAACATTTTTGAACAAAAAACAAGAAGCAAGTTGCAGAAGTATATATAAATGTTGAGACCATTTTTATGTTATTTAAGAACATACAAAATAATAGCAAATGTTGGCTTTATTGTTTTAGATACATCCATGTGTAATACAAGTAAAAACACATGCATGGAAGGGAGACACACCACATTCGAATAATAGTTGCTTCTGGAGGAGAAATGAGACCTAGGCAGGGCACTGAAAGGGCTTCAGTGGGTATTTTCATGTCTGATTGCTCATGCAGCATGGTAACCACATAGGTTTTCCTTTTATTATTCTCTGTGCTTTTATGTACACCTGAAATGTTTCATAATGAAAAATGGTTTTTGCTATTAAAGATGGTTTTCTTTTAAAATCCCTTTGAGGAAATTGTAACAGTGACAAATTTGTAGACTTACATCCATGACAAAAACATTCTGAGATGTTCTATTAATTTTAGAAAGCTGGCATGAAGCTGCTGTGGATTTCTGAAAGTGCGGATTATCAGGTTTTCTAACCATTGAAGAAACTCCCTCCAAGTGTGAAATACGAAATACCATATAGCTAATAACCTAGAGGGATATAACCTCTCAGGATCTCAAAGCAGATAGAAATGTAGGGGGTGAGGATGGGAGCAGCGCCGTATTTTGTACTTTGAACTTGAAGCATCTTTCTGTATTCCTCCAACAATTTCTAGTACCACAGTGTCTTCCATATCCATAAGAAAAATCAAACAAAAATTCATTAGTAAGGACAAAACAATCCATTTTCACTAAATTGTATCAAGGTCGATTTCAGATTAGATTTTTCCAAGAGACCCAAGTAAAACTTTGGTAGAAAATCTACATATCTAAGCCAAGATTATGAAAGCTTTCTATTTATTTAACTTGGGAAAACATTTCTTTTCAATTTACTTGATAGATGAATTCCACTTAAGAAACTGAACTCTATAATATTAACATTATTCACCTATGTCTTAGAATTCAAAAAGCAATATTGAATAAAACAAAACATTACCAATTGAGCAGAGGTAGGTCAAGTTTAAAGGCTTGTGATTGAATCTCCAACCTAAAGATTAGGTGAAAAAAAATGAAGAAACTGTGGATTCAAAGTCTATTGAAAGAGCCTTTTAAATAAAAGAGAAGAAGCAATTAAAGCTTTCAGGTTTGGTGTAAAGAGGAGAGAATTTGTGGACAGAAGTGTCTAATTAAATACATGACTTGGGCAAGTCATTATAAATTTGCTTAGCTTCACCTTCCTCACTTGTAAAATGACAACAGTAAGATTATTTTGAGGATCAAGTAAAAAAAATGTGACTTCATTATTATCTGCCAGTACTTGACTTTTTAAAATGCCAATTTTCCCTAACTATCCTAAAGATCCCAACATAAAAAGTTCAAGAGAGTCCCAACAGAATTCATTATCATCTTTTGAATTGTTATACTCATCTCCAGATTACTTAGAAAAATATTACAGAAGACTAATTTTCTATAAATAAAAAAAAAAAAAGAATGGTTTTTGTTGGGAAACAGTAGCATATTTCTGTTACTGGCTCCTTTTTTCTTTCTGTTTTTAAAGTCAAGTTATGGAGGTCTTTGTGCCCCAGGTTTTTTTAAAAAATGAATTTATATGATAAAAGCACATGGTCATCAAAAAAATGTTACAATTTTGAGGTTGGAAAAACAGTATCTTGGGTACTGAGTTTTTCTCTCTGTAAGGGCTAATCTCTAAAGGCAGAGAGCAGGCCCTCAAGGCATTGTCAGTCATGTGAGAAAGATAAATATATACATGCAATTAAGACCCACTGGTGTCCAGGGCACCACATACAAGTTGTGTAGTTGGGGCACGGCTCAGCACTGGGTGGTGTAGTTTCACATAGACCATGACGGGAAAAGTATGGAGGTATTTGCTTGTGTTGGGTATTGGATACTGTGCTATTGCCAGATACAAATATGAGGACAACACATCTGCCCCTTCAAACACACTCCCAGCTCAGTGGGGAAGACAGTACAACAGACACACAAATAGATCATTACTAAAGAAGGTGGGAGTGGGCCGGCCGAGTGGCGTGTTGGTTAAGAGCTGGCTTGGGACGCCAGAGAGCACCAGTTCGGATCCCACATATGAGGGCCAGTGACACTGCCCTCTACAGCTAAGATGCTGAACAACAGTTCAACCTGAAGCTGGGCTGCCGTGAGTCGCTTGCAGGCGTAGGCTGCAGTGGGTTGCCATGGGCTACCATGTGTAGCCAGCATCCAGTGTGAGCGGCCAGCAGCCACCGTGAGCAGCCGTCAGGAAGCCGGCAACTGATCTGCCTCACCTGGGAAGAGCGCAATGATGGTGCCAATTTGGGCCAGTGAAGCAACGTCCTCCACAACTAGACTGAAGAACAAAATGACAGCAACTTGTCTGTTCCCCTTCCCCCAATTCCCCAGCGCTGTTCCCATCCCCCAATTCCCCAATTAAAAAAAAAAATTTTAAAAAAAAAGAAGGTGGGCGTGCCATGACAGAGATAAGCCCAGAAGAAAACCTCACTCAGCTGAAGACTCCTGGTGACATTGTGCCTGACCGGAGCCTGAAAGCATGAGCAGCCTGTAGTGGAGAGAAGGTGGGACAGGCGTTCCCAGGCACATGGGCAGTCACAACGCAGGGAGAAAGACAGGGGTATTCTGTATCCATGGAGCTGCAAGCGGGTTGGTGTTACAGGGCTCTGCAGGTGAAGCTTGGGGCAGTAAAGATCTCACTGCTCAGAAAGCCCCATCTGACTTGTGTGATGCGGTCTAGATTACAGTCAGAGATATGACCACAAGCTTTTGAATAGCCCGCATCACGAAAGTCCTGTCTTCCATATGAGCCCTGTCTGGCCTAGATTAGATTAGATCAGCCTAAAGCTCGATGTTCTGCTTAGGACCATTTTTGTCTTCCAGTGTGTCTCCCATTATTAATCCTACTCTTCTATTTCTTGGTTTATTAGTATTTTCTTTCATCGTGTACCATTTCAACTAACTATCCTAATGTGTGAGAACTAGAATTTCCATATGATGTTTTAAAACGCCTTATGCCATCAACATACGACTCATTTCCTTTCAGTTACAATAATATATAATTGTATCTAATTACAGAAATGATAGAGTACGTATTAATTTGATATTGTTAGGCATTTTGTTTTTTCAGTATTTTTACTACCACAAATAACATGAGATGAACATTATATGAACCTCTGTTTTTTAAACCTATGTCATTTAACATCTGTGATTGTCTCTTGAGAATATATTTATAGAAATACAATTGTTGAGTGAAAAAGTGCATGTTAACAATTTTTTTTTACCATGTTATCAAATTGCTCTCCAGAAAAGTTGTTCCAATTTACCCTCCCACTTTCATGGGAGGAAAGTGTCTGTTTCTCCACCTCCCTAGTTATTTTTAATCAAGACTGCTAGGCTGAATTCTAAGTGGTCCCATGTCTTCCTGGGGCATATACAGTGAGCACACAGATTATCCTGTGAGATGAGCCAAGGACAGATAGTCTTATCCTGATTAGAAGAAATATACCCACATATTGAGAAGTTCAGCAAATTGTGGAAATTCTAGAATAGCAATCAGAGGCAAGCTCCCTCTGGGGCTGTTTATTCCAGATCAATGTTTGCTCTATGCAAACAGCAGACATGACTTCTTTGACCCGCATTTTTAAAATCAGGAGATTTAACACAAAACCTAGATTTATGGCTTCTCTAGAAAAAAAAAGAGAGAGAGACATCTGGAAACACTGTTCCCACAAGGTACAACCAACTAGGTTGTACTAGGAGGTGCCAGGAAGTGCTGCCCCCTCCAGACAGGGCAGATACCTCCAGGTGACCACATACATAATCCACTTACCTGGTATCACTCATTTGAACTTGAAACCCACCCCAAGTACTGCTTTTTCACTGGAATAACACTAAAATTCTATTGGAGCAGAATTCTAATGCAGATTTAGATATGCTGAAGATCAAACCATGACCTCGGAACTACATCAGCAACATAGGGTTGGCTTCTGAATTGGTGTATTGTATCCAGTTCTACATTATAGGTTTTACCTATAATGTCTACGGAAAATACTACATAATATGTTTACACAAATATGTACATAATTCATGTGTGAAATATTCATAGCTACATATGTAACTACTAATCTATTATTAGAAATACGTGCAACAAGGAATACAAGAATTTTGTTCACACATACAATTTAATTCAAACTCAAACTGCAGTAAGCTTACTTGGAAAAAATAATAGCCAATTAAAAATTTTAAATATCTAGTCCATGATCTGAGGACAGAATTATATTCGTTTCATTAATTTCAAAAGTGTAATTAGACATATATCTATGCATGGTGTCAGAATTCTGTAGGCAGTTAGTTACGCAAGACCATGTGGGAATTAAAGCCTGTGAAATAGATGCTCTGAAGTCTTTTCAATTGCAACATAAATACAATCATACAGAGTAAAGATGGCAAAACCCTCAGGAGAAAGCTGAACAAATGATAGGAATGTAAGCACATACTTTTTGTCAGAAGAAATGGGCCTGAGGTTTTATTTGAGTAAATCTTAGTTAAACATATCAAGAGGATTTATGCTAAGGTTTGCAAGTAATATAGAGTTCTTTTAAAAAACAAGGCATGGGTCTTAAGATGTTCTATATAAAGTGATTTATACAAGTAAAACAGAGAATGTTTTAAAGGTTTGGTTTTTTTTCACTGACTTTTAAGATAAAAATAAATGCCTTCTCCACCAAGGCATCTATTGCCCTGTAAATATGCATATACAGTAGCAGTAGATTAGATGAGTGAGGAATTTAGAAGTGTGCCTGATGTGGGTAACTTAAAATACCATAGTGTCTACTATACCATTTTCCAGATCTTAATATCACTTTAGTTTTTTATTTCTTAGTTATTTATCAAAGAGGATTTCAAACATATCCAAAAATAGAGTAGCATAAGGCATCTCCAGGTACCCATCACCCAGCCTCAAGGATCATTAAATGGCCAATCCTGCCATACGCACATCCCCAGCCACGTTGCCCCTTCTGTAATAATTTGAAGCAAATCCCAGATATCATAACATTTCATCCATAAATGTTTCAGTATGTATCTCTAAATAATAAGCATTCTTTTTTCTTAAACACGACCACACTATCATTATCACACCTGAAAAAATAAATATATCCTCAATATTGCCAAATACCCTATTAGTGTTCAAACTTCCAATTGTCTCACAAATGTCATAAATTTTATAGCTTGTTTTTTTAAATCAGGTTTCAAATAAGGTACTTACATTATAGTTGTTTGTTTCTCTTTTATGTTGCTTTTTATCGATAGGTTCTTCCTCCACCTCTTTTTTCTTGAAATTTATTTCAAAAAGTAAATTAGTTTTTAAAATAAAAAAAAACTATGGGAAATAAAATTCAAACTTGGTTTTTGTCTTTCAAAAAATTAGTATCTAATTAAAATGGGAAAAAAGGAGAATCAGTATATGTGTATAAGTGTGTGTGTGTGTGTGTGTGTGTGTGTGTATGTGTTCTCCATCATTCTTTTTAGGAACATTTAGCAATAATGTAATCACTCATTTACTCTTGCATGTATTCATTTACTTACTGTTCCAGCCAGCCAGCCAGCCAGCCATCCACCCATCTACCCATCCACTCATCCATCCACCCATCCAACAGCACTTTCTGAGCACGCTACAGACCAGCACTCATCTAGCCAGTGCGTCCTACCAAGTAAAATATTATAAGACACTGCTCTCTGCCCTCAGGTTGCTCACTCACTTAAGAGTCAGAACTAGAAACAAATACAATGTGATTATATGCATCAACTTTTTTCCTGTAGCCCGATTACACAGGAAAGAAAAAAAAACAAAACTGCCTCCTCATGCTCAATTTCTGAATCTGTCATTGATTTCTGAATCCCCCAATAATTTGGGTCAACATGGGCATTCTGTGCCTTGGGGTTTATTTCCAGCTCAGCATTTCCTGATGCAGGAACATCAGCATCTTCTTATGACACAACTTCTGTTCCTTAAAATCCACTGATTCCAGGCTCAGCATGTACCTGCCTATGCTATCTCCCTCATCCATTAACTCAGTGTTTGTCCATTGAGATCCATGTCACTGTGCACCATGTAGAAATGTTCAGCTGCTGCACCAGGTGGGCGTGGGCTGGTATACACGTGGACAGTGCCTGTGTGACCTCTCCATGCCCTCAGCAGATACCCCTCCACACTCTTAGAACTAAAGGTTGGTGTCATAGTGTTGACTTCACTAAGAAGGGAACAGCCTCCTCCCCCTCCTTGCTCTATCTAAGAGCTTTTCAGCAGCCTACCTTTTGATGCATCCTTGTCGGGTCAGTAAAGCATTGCAGTCAGTTCCCCTTCTCAAACTTGGTAAGACTTTATCTTGCCCAGATTTCTGTCTTGCTGCCATCTAGGGAATCTACAGTCAGCTTCCGCTTAAACACCCCAATCTGCTCAGTGCACTCAAGGACCTGCAGCGCACTCCTCAAGGAGTCCTTCCTTCAGCGTCCTACCCCGTCGCTATCCCAGCTATTCTTTGTAGGAGATGGTGGGAGTCTGGAGTAAGCCTCTTTGAAAAATGTGACTTGGAGAATTATATAAATAAGAGAAGGCTAAACCCAGGAGAGGGACTGCAGTCAGGAGAGGGACAGAGACCAGGAAAGCACAGTGCACTAGTGAGTTAGTGTCCTGCACAAAACCAGTCTTTCTCTCACACTCCATATCCAATTAATTACAGATCCTGTGGGCTCCTCCTTCAGGGTATTTCCAGAATCTGACCACTCCTCTCACCTCCCCCCTACACACACACCCTACCCCCACCCCCAGCCACCATGACCTCGCACCTAAATCCATGCTGTGGCCTCCTCACTGCTCGTCCTGCTCTACACCAGGCACATTCTCACCGGATCTCTGCATTTACGGTTCCCTCTGCCTGGAGTTCTTCCCTTGGGTGTATTTGGTGCCCACCCTCCACCTCGTTCAGGTGTTTGTTCAGATGTCACTTTGTTAGTGAAGCCTTCCACCCCTCACCATGAGTTAGTCATCCACTCACTGAAAATGATAACACACATACACTCACATCCAATTCTCCTGAGGTAATTTTTCTAGGTAACTTTTCTTCACTTTCTAGTACACTGTATTTTCACTTGTTTATTTACTGTCTGTCTGCCATCTCCTCAATAGAAGATAAGCTCTGCAAGGATGAGGATTTTCTTTTTGTTCACTGTTGTTTCCTAATGTGTAAAACAGTACCTGGCACATAGTAGGAGCTTGGAAAACATTGGATGGATGGATGGATGGATGGATGGATGGATGGATGGATGGATGGATGACTTCATGACTTCCTCTTTCAAAGAATTAGGGAACCCTCTGTGTGACACCAAGTTAGGTCTAACTCTTGCCTTTTAGGTGCAGGAAACACACAATGATACTTCAAAGGTGATAGCAAAGATATGTCTAATACAGTTATGACCTGAATTGGGAATAGTAGGTGTATGTGCAAAGGTCTTTGGTAAATTGAAACAGCAATCAGCTAAAATTCTTAGTGTGCTCAGGGTGTTCAGACATGAGTTAATGAGTAGAAGATGCTGGAGAGGAAGGAGGCATCGTCATATGCCATTTGCAGTTTTCTTTGGTTTAAAATAAACATGGTACCTTCTCTAGACTGAAATAGTGCTAGACCTCAGGGTAGCATCCTTTGGAAGACAGCCCGGATTTCCTTATGGGCAGACCCAAGGTGAACCAGGACATGTGGGTAGCCTGGGTGGCCCAATGAGTCAACGCCCCCTTAAATGATTATTTTTCCCATATTTGTTCAACACTCATTTAATGAGCATGTGGAAAAAATATTTTCTATTAATAAAATCTGCAAACCATTTTGTTCAAATTCAAAGCGAGGTGTTTATTTCATTCCTTGACATACCACCATATTTTAACATATTTAGAATTGCTTCACATCACAGTTTTCCCACCACTCATAACTAGATAGTGTTAGTCATCAAACCCACTGAAAATAAACTTCACTTTCATGGGAGTACTCAAAATATACTCACATTTTCTTTATTTCTGGTCTTCATGTTGGCAAAATATTTCCCACTTTTGTTTCTGACTTTTATACATGTTTTTTCAAATGAGAGCATCTTGAGAGATGTATTAAAAGATTTAAAGTTGAGAGAATGAAATAAATAATTTGTTCCTGGGCTGGCCGAGTGGCACGTTGGTTAGGAGTTGGCTTGGGACGCCAGCTCTGAGCAGCAGGGCCCCAGTTTGGATCCCACATGAGGGCCAGTGACGCTGCACCCTCTACTGCTAAGACGGTGAACAGCAGCTCCACCTGCAGCTGGGCTGCTATGAGTCGCCGGCAACCGCATAGGCTACAGTGGGGCTGGCCGGCAGTGGGTGTGCTCTTTCATGAGCTGCTGTGAGCCGCCGTGAGCGGCCGTCCAATGGCTGGCAAGCGACTGCCTCACCTGGGAAGAGCGCAATGATAATATCAACATGGGCCAGTGAAGCGACGTCCTCCACAACCAGACTGAAGAACAAAAGGACTGGAACTTGTCTGTTTCCCTTCCCCGATTCTCCAATGCTGTTCCCCTCCCCCAATTCCCCAATAAAATCTTTTTAAAATAAATAAATAAATAACAGTTGTTCCTAGGGAACATCAACAATGTGTGCTTTATACAGTCTCTGTTTCAGGTGACTGCAACCTCTGAATAGGGGACTGTCAACTGCTAGGTTGTAAGATAGTGGATGTAGGTCTGTGATTCCAACACCCACAACAGGCATAGGTTGTATGGACAGGAAGTGTCTTATTTTGTTTTGGAAGAGGACAGTTTTCCAGCTGGTGTTGGATCAGTGGCCATCTTGCCAGTTTTGTAGGGTGTGGCATGTGGAAGCCTGAGTTAGCCAGCTCTGCACGATCACCTTATGGAGAAAACTGAGCATTCTGAACAGTCCCAGGCTCTTTCCCTACGCCATTGTAGATGGCGTCTGGGACAGCCTGATGCAGACAGGGGTCTGTAGTTTTTCAGAGTGGAAGGAGGAGCAAAAGGAGGTCTCTTTACCAGTGTTCACTCTGCCTTGATCACCCATGTCACCATGCTCCTGAGTCCCATTGTTATAGTTCCTCAGTTAATACTCACCCCTGTCCCCACCCACTGCGCACACACACACACACATACACACACGCACACACACACACACAACCATATTTTCCCACTGCTGTGTTCCCAGTTTTGCCTAGAAAATATGCCTAAAGCATATTTTTGTTCAGATGCCCTTATCCTTGGGGTAAATTTTCTTTCACAACTTTCTTGATCTTCTCTTGACAATTGATCTCTATCAGCACCACTTTCTTACAAAAGACACAGTGAACCTCAGAGCAGACGGGACCAAAATCTTAATTCCTTTCCTCCAAAGAGACCCCTTGACCCCATGCAAATTTCCCCTGCCCACTCCTCACCAATACTGGATTTTCACAGCC
>NW_017731366.1:1796580-1802223 GCF_001890085.2 Hipposideros armiger | reverse complement strand
ACACCTCTCAGAGGCCACTATTCTAACCCTGGAAGCTGGGCCAGCTTAACCCCTACCTGGGGACTCGGCGTTGCTGCAATTGTGCCCCAAGCTGACCCTGAGCAGGTAGTCATGAAGGCTTGTCCTCGGGTCCCTCTTGCTCCTCCTCCTACTCTTACCTGGTTCTCTGGTCCCCAGTCCCTAGGCTCATGTCTTGTCCTTGGCTCCCTCCTGCTTGGTTCTTGTCTTGCACTACCAGCACTAGTACTCCCCTTCAAGACCTCAGGGCAATATAGTGAAGAAATAGACTACTCTGGGTTATATAATCTTAGGAAAATTTGCTGACCCCCTCACACTCACTGTCATTACAAAAGTAGTTAATTGCAATGTCTAGAAGGGTCAGCAAACATTTTCTATAAAGGGCCCCATGGTGAACATTTTAGGTTTCGCAGGTCACATACAGTCCCCATCTCATATTCGTTATGTGTTTATTTTCCTTCAACCATTTAAAAATGGAAAAACCAATCATGGCTCATGGGCCATACAAATACAGGTGACAGGCTAGATTTGGCCTGTGGGTCATCGTTGACTGACCCCTGGTCTAGTGCCACAGTGTTCAATATGTTGGTCTCTAGCTGTATGTGACTGTTGAAGTTTAAAATTAAATGATTTTAAATTGTATAAAATTCTAGATGTACTGGCTCAGTAGTCACATTTCAAGTGCTCAAAGTCCACATTGGCTACCACATTGGATGACAAAGATACAAAGCACTTTCATCATCACAGAAAATTCAACTGGATAGTAGTGATCCGGAGCCCGGCTCAAACTAGTAAGCATTTCACAAGGTTTTGTTTAGACTAATCCCCCCTCCACATCTATTCCCTTCTCCCCCCAGATAATTCACCCCCATCACCATAACAATCTTCACGGTTCCCTAATAAGCAGTGGGGCTGTAATCAGGAGAAATGAAACAGCAAGCTCGCAAACTTGACTTTTACCTCAAGTTATTTGTTTTATAATGATTTGGGCTCTTGACAATCAGCCTTTGAAACCTCCTTTCCAGATCAGAGCCTCATACCTCTTGGCGCTATCGATGTTCTTCCCAACTTCATTATCAGTCTATAAGGGAAACACACACCAAGATGCCTTGTGTCCCCCACAGCAAATAGAGAGAAACTAAAGAATCAAGCTCTGACTAGCTACCTGCACCCTAGTCACAAAAGAGAATATGAATGTTCTCAGGAGAAGGGAGAGCAGGATATTATGTATCCTAGAGGCACCACCTAGGATACCAAGGGGGACGGGAAGGCAGACAAACTCGACAGGGCAGTTTGAGGGCAGCTGAAGCCAGCACCTACTGGCTCGTGAGAGCCAATTGTTCAATTCTCAGGAATTCTGTAAGCCTGTTGTTAAACACAGCCATTATTTAAAAGTAAATTATATAAACTTACAATTAAATTAATTATATTTAAAACAAAAGTAGTAACCGCATGAGCTCATCTCTTCCTCATTATTGTACTACATTTTACTATCACCTATGCTCTTGAAGTTATTTATGCCTATTGTATATATGTGATAGAAATATTGTATAATGGTTTATTGCTTCACATCTCTTCCCAACTCCATGTCCAGTGATGTCATGTTGCACTTGGCCATGGTGAGAATATTTATACCACAGAAAAAGGCAAATACTACCATCAGGGTTTTAACCCTGAGAGCCAGTTGTTAAACATTTACCAGAAAACCAGGCTCTTGTGCAAATCACCCTCCCACCCTGCAAAAAAAAAAAGAGGAAGAAAATATAGGATATTAGAGAACTGTAAGACACCATCAGGAAAGGGCAGGGGAACAGAAATCGCACCAAGGATTCTAGTAACTATAGACAGCTCATCCTGAAGCTGATTGTTAATTCACTCAATTCTGAAAGAGCATCCCCCCAATGAGAACTTCCCCTACATCTTCAGCCAGCTTGCCTCAGTGCTCTTCAACCACGTCTCCTTAATGCCAAACTCCTGTCTTTCAGGGCCTCTGCTAATTACTTGCCATTTTGACTTGGCCTGATTCCCTACCCCATCATTACTTAGACATCTCAGGTTACGGAGCTGGCTCTAGTGACAGCTAATAATGTTTATGTTCCTCCAGTCTTTTCTCCTCTGGATTAATCTCATCCTTTCAGATTTCTTTCTTATCGTAAGTTCTTGCTACCTCTAGAGCAATGGACATCTTATCATGCCTCTCACACTGGCCTTTGCCCAGTCTGACAGCCTGGTCACCTGACCCTAACCTTCCCCAGTCTGGACAGCGCTGCTGAGGTCCTTTCCATCACATGGGTATAGTTACCAAACCATAAACAAGGGAANTGGCTCACTCATGTGCACATCGCAAATGCAAAACAGTGAATTATCTGAGCTTTCTCATGATTTTCTATGTGATAGACATTTAATATTTGAGAATTTGTTTTTATTGCTGCCCTTAATTTTTCTTTGTTCAATCATGAAAGAAATACAGAAGCAATGTAAAGGCAATGGGGTTTCATGAAGGAAAGATATCTCAAAATCAAGCCAGGGGATGCAATAGGAAAATAATTCTCTAGGCCTTCTTAGGGTGAGATGTATTGTTCCAATGTCATGACAAAATTCCAGCTAGGGTAATTACTTCAGTCCATACTGCCTACAAAAAATGCCTCCTGTGGTCTGAGCTGGTCCTTGGATTCTTCATCACATCACTAGAACTATTGGGTATGTGGTCTGCTAAGTAGCTGCCGTTTCAAGAGAAGATGAAGAAGCGTTGTATGGTGAGTTCTAAGTCCCAAAACAAACTCCACATCACAAAATATACTTTGAGTTATTTATTTCATGACCCACAATTATGTTATGAAGTCACTTGGGGGAAAAAAATGCGAAGTGTTATACCATGTAAAAAACAAGCCGCAAATTACAAGTTAGTTTAGTAGCTAATTAGTCATAACTTTCATGCCCATCTCATGGATTCTAAGTCTGGTGGGCAAGGTGGACATGTCCAAATAATGGCACAGATGAATGTGTAAACTACACACTGAGAGAAGTGATGCAAAGAACAAGAGCAGGGTTCAGTGAGAACACACAGCCAGGAAAAGCTGACCGGGGATGGAGGGTCAGAGGACGCTTAAGTTGAGACTGAAGAGTGAGAGGTGGCTGGGCCGGAGGACAGGTGTACAGTCTCCCCGCTAAGGGAGAGCAGTGCATTGAAGGACGCAAAGGAAGGCTGGGCGCTGGAGGGCAGAGGTGAAGGTGGGGGGCGGGGGAGCAGAGCATCCAAGCCTTGCAGGGTTTGTCAACCTAGAAGATTTCCTAGAAGGTTTCACTCCTGAGCTTTAATGGGAACAATTGCCATCAAAAATAATAAAATTGACTTTGTAGAATTCAGATATTTCATTCCATATTTACCATATTTTATTAGCTTCATTTTTTAATCATTAAAAGTCGTTCATATTTAAGTAATTAAACATGGGGTGATTATTTAAATATTTAATAAATTAATATTTAAATTATTAAATATTGAATAATCAAAGAGTGGGCACTACATTAGGTACTTGAATACATCATTTTGTTTCCACAGCAACCAACAGGGCAGACATTTTTCCAATTTAGGTATTGAGGAAACAAGCTTCTAACCTGCCCAAGGTTCACAAGTCATATGGGGCAGAGGAATAATTCACACCTTGGCTGGCCTGACTCCAGAGCCTTTTTATTGACCTGTCTGCTCACATTTGTTCTCTGTCCTGAATACTAACTAGTGTGTGGAACTATTCGGTCACAATTCCAAGGAAACGAAGAGCATCCCTTCAGATCAGTGGTGGGCAGTTCACACTGCAGTTTCATGCTTAACATTTTCAGTGGGCATGCTTGAGGCCAATGTAAATGAACCCCTAATTCTGGAGTTTTCCAGCTAAGCAGAGAAGAAAGGAGGCAACTTTTGGTGTTTACTATCTTATATAAGTCAAGAATTGGCCAGAGATACATGTATAATAAATGTATACTTTAAATATCTTACAATTTGCTGGAAGAGGAAACAAANCTTGCTGAAGATAGAGAAATCTAGATCAGTGATGCTCGACCTATCAGTAGCCTTAAAGGAGAGGAAAAAAGGAGACTGATAAGATCATCAAGATGCCAATAGTGATCCCATTTTCCTCATGGAAAGAAAATGGGCCAGATGCTGATCTCCCTGTTAGTGACAGCAGAGATAGAAGAACTGCTGGCAGCAGGGACTCCACTTTTACTCTATCACCTTCGTTTTACCCACTCCTGGCTTAAATGTGTCCCTTCCCACAACCCTGCCTCCAGTACACATGTATGCATATGTGTAAACACACACACACACACCCCAACACCAACTTATTCCTGTTGAAATCTCCTCCCAAAGGGCCCTACCCACATTTCTTGGGACAGTTGGCTTCATGGATCACACCAGTCTCAGAATGCCCCATATCCTGCACTGAATCAAGGGCAGGGGAAATGGTCAGCTGCCTAGAGCACCAGCCCACGATGGGAATGAGATGGATCACCATGGGAATTAATCTGACACGTTTCCTCACACGACTCCTTAACTGGAAAAAATGTAATTTGGCCCTGCTCCTAGGGAAAAAGAGAAAGTCCTCAAATGAAAGGTGAAAACCAAAATAAAAGTCTTCACCAAAACACTCCAACCTCTGTTAAATAATTTTTTTGATATGTACACAACAATTTCTATATTTGGAGTAAATCAGCAACTTGAGACTAACTGCCCAACAGTCTCTGATGTCAGCCATCAGAGTCAATAAAAATTCAGAAACTGAATACTGAGTTTACCAGTAACAAGTCTTAGTACCCACATCCATGTACATTTCAGCCATTGTTACAGACTGTGGGTGCCAAACGCTACCCAGGGATGTATAATGGAAAACCTGTGGAAGCAAAGGGAAATCCAAATGAGTGAAAATGGTGGTGACTTCAGGGCACAGCAGTCCTTCATTACATACGTACTACTTTTATTAATAGAAAATCATTTTTCCTCCTCTCCTTAACTAAATACATCTTGAGCAAATATTGAATAAATACTAGGTTGGAGGAAGACCAAATCACTCATCAGGGTAGAGGCCCAAGGTGCAAATTAAAAACTACACCGGAAGTAAGGATGTGACATCTGAGGAATTGAAAAAAATCACCCACTTTTGCTGGCTGTCACCTTCTCTCTTGGTTTTCCAGGCTAACAGCACTGCCAAGTCACCTAGGTTACAGAAACCTTGCCTTTCCCTCAACTCTCTGTCTATAGCACTTGGACCAGTAGCCTCAAGTCCAAGCCTGAGAAGGAACTTGCTGAAGGAGCTTGAGCTGGCTAGACCGCCATCTTAGGCCTGGCGCCATCACCCTCTCCCACCACACCCTCATTCAAGGCCGGAGAGTCAGGCCCTCTTTCCCCTTCCCCAGACGCCTGCAGATGGCTCACCTTTCCCTGCTCCCACAATCTCTTTTACCACCAGCCTCACTGCTTCCTGGGAATATTCACCTCCGCTCCCCACTCAGGCTGCCACTTCCCCATGGTGTGCACTGAGCAGACTTATTCTTGCATTTCACTTTGCACTTCTCTACTATGTGTCCTCGGAGTGCTGCCATAAAGGCCCTCCATGGAAATGAGACTATGAG
>NW_017731366.1:1795513-1796419 GCF_001890085.2 Hipposideros armiger | reverse complement strand
AAATAATACAAAAACCACTGCAATAGCAGTTTGTTGATGAAAAAGTAATATTGGACTAAAAGTTTTATTATTTTTTCCCACTGGTGATTTAAATAATTGATTTGTATCCATCTTGTTATTTCCCTTAACAAATTGTTTATAAAATAATAATTAGCTAGATAAAAAGATATTTTTGTGCCCTCTTTACAACTCTTTGTCTAGAACTGGGACTTGAGAACTTTTTAAGGAACATTTTTTGTTTCTAAACACCAAACACCTCTTCTTGTGTGACAGTAGCAATAATTTACTGTACTTAATACCTTGTATTAGCCAAGAAGCTGAAGAAATATTTCATAGCTTCAACCTTGCCATGGTGAAAGTACATCCATAAGAAGATAAAAGGAGCACTGCAGTAGCCTGAGGTATTTAAGGTTTAGAAAGTGTTGGTTTTGTATGTCTGTACCTACCAGGCAATGTTGATGTCTTTAAATATTGGTTTTGGCCATTACATTAAGAGGAACCATTACATGTAACCATCGACAATTTTATTCATTGGTCAGATTATTAAGTGAAAAGTCAACATTATTTTTATTTTCATTGAGTTCCCTTTACCTAACTTGGAAAGCCTTTCCATGAACAGATATTTGATGCTTCATACTATATTTGTGCTTATTTTTAAAATAATCCCCCTTGAATAGGTGCTGTCCATGCCTCTATAAGAATATGCTTTATCCAAGCAAGGTAACATCATGGACAAGGTCTCCATCTGCCATCAATCTGGTATATTCAGTAACGCCTTTCCCCAGTTTCCATGGGTAGTTTTACAAGTGTATGTACACTCCCTCTAAACAGTATATATCGCCACGAATACCTGATACTAAGAATAGCCTTGAATTTAAGCTTCAAGATAAAAATCACTGCCATATA
>NW_017731366.1:1757895-1794221 GCF_001890085.2 Hipposideros armiger | reverse complement strand
ATAAATATATAAATGTATATGCACATACACACTTTTTTCTCTCTCTCTTCTCTCCTTTCCCTGTCAGGATTTCTAAAGTATAGAAATCAAATACTATTTGAATAAAGGAATTCTTAATAGCGGCATATTCACTGCCTTTCACAATGTCACCTCTCGCTTTTACATTTCTTGAATTTTAATGGCATCTCTATGTTATAAAACATAGGTATTTTTCAAGAAAACACAGCATAATAACATTTCTCTCCAAGAATTGTCAGTGCCTTGGCCATTTTTCCTTGGCAGCATCTTAGGAATGCATGAGAAGTCTTCTTACCCATAGGAATTTCCCTACCTGCTACCTGAAATTAGGTAATTAAGGGTTAGACTCTCCTAGGAGCACATTGAAGAATTTTTAAACTCCCCCAAAATTGATTTCACACTCAGTTACCAAATTTAGTTCCTGTTCCGTTTTGCCCCTCCAGAAGGCTGTCTTGAGTTCATTTCAATAAAGTCCCTGAAATCTTGGGACACTCTCAAAATTACATCTAGGGGAAGTGGTCAGCATCCTATGTTCAGACACTTTTGTAGGAGAAAAATCTGTATTATATTTACCAAGGAACGCTTTAACTATAAGTGCAAGAGTTGCTTTTTCAATGAAATCATGGGAAAGGGAGCCCAGGAATATAAAATGGTCTTTGCTGCATTACCTGAATGTAAATGACTTGAGCATCCAGTTTTGTTTGTTTGTTTATTTGTTTTTAATATAGTCAGTGGCCAGAAGATGCATGAGCATCTTTTAGAGTTGATGGAAGCAGAATGAAGAAATTCAGTAAGCCATCTTAGCCTTTTTCTGGTGTCAGCTGAATAGATTCTCTAAGCTCAAACTAGAAAAACCATTTTATCTGTTCTATGTTTCTGAGAAAAGCTTTCTGTAGTCCTGCAAGTGACTCCACCTATGTCTACATATGCAAACTGATTTTACTGTTTTCTCTCAGACAGTCTGGTTACTTAAAAAACAAAACCAAATAAAACAAAAAAACTCTCAAAATCCTTTCTACATTTTCCTGGGCATACACGCCTTTCTACCTTTAAGTACTGGGTTCCTCATAATGTATATTTAGATTTTTTTAAAAAAATGAATAAATAGTTTAAGCAAGGAATTAGAGTATGAGAAAAAAGAAATTCACCCTATCTATTTCTGTAGACCTGAAATATCTAAAAAAAAAAGGGGGGGGGGAATATGCAAATAACCATATAAGGCAGTTTACATCAAATTAAATAGCTGTGAATCAAAGTTCGGTCCATACATTAAATTGTAATCCTTTCAGAGAGGATATAGTTTTCATTTTAAAAATGCTAAAACCCTCTTGTTACAGGTTTTAAGACAACTGTAATAGTGTTTAATTTTGTAAAATCTGCTATGAATTGTAGATTTTTAAAGATTCTTTTTGTCCTTGCTTTTCCTTTTCTTCCTCTCCTTCTTTATATCTCTCTTCCTCCCTCTTTCCCAACATCCCTCCTGCATTCCCTCCCTTTTACCTCTCTTTGACTATCCCAATGCATTTGCAGGATTCCATCCAATCCTTCTTTAAAGAAGAGAAGAGGTCCACCTTATACAGTGCACGGGCATGTTTTAATGAAAAAAGCTCAATCATCGGTGATGTAATTAATTATTGTACTTTCCTCGGACCTGTGAATTTTCACTGTAGAAACAGCTATTATATAGTGCACTTTTCCAGCCCAGTATCTAAAAGGAGGCCAATGCATTTTAACTATCACCTGTATAAATGAGCAAAATTTGGAGCCAAAAACTGGTGATCTGATAAAAATATTTTGAACATATTTACAGTATGCTTAACCTCATATGGCTCCTTTGTCCTAAGTGGAAACAGAGTTTCTAAATGGCCTAGCTTATTTTCAGAAAACACAGACAGCACTTAAGTAATTTAGCAAGATCACCATGCTGTCATTTTGGCCTCAGCTATATTCCCTGTCTGAAAAGGGGGGACATTTTTTCTTATAGTTTCTAGCAACATGAACCATGGAGGGTTAGAAGAGAATTTTTGCACTAGCCTTTTCTTTTACTTACGTATCAAGTACAGGTGTAGATGATGGGAAGAAAAGAAAAGAGAAATATGGTCTGAGTAAACACTTACGTTTTAATTTTCTCTTAATTTCCTGAGGCCCATTATGTGTTTATCAAGGCGTGTAACAGCTTTAAGTTAACAATGCAACAATGCATCGTTAAATGTACACCAGATGTTCCTTTTCCAGCACCTAGTACTGAGAGCCCTCCACTTGGCCTGTCAAGGAGAGGAAAAAAATGTGTGTTCTCCTTTAATAACGAACACTAACCCATCAAAACAAGAAGCAATAACAGAAAGGCTCTGACACATTGCTTTGATAAAATACTGCCTGGAAACTCATTAGTGTAACAGGCTACGGATGCACCAGCATCCCCACTCCTCGGCCATATTCTTGAGAAGCTGAGTAATAAAGACACTCAGCAGAAGGTTAAGCCTAAGGATTGAACTGCTGATGCAGTTCCACATGATGGGCATATCGGCTGCCCTTGTGAATCACAAGTACGGAGGACTTGGGAGTATCAGCAAGCCCATTCAGAAAACGGGTAATATGTGCTTTGGAGATCATAAACCAAAATGATACAAAGAAACTTGGAGCAGATGGCTACAGGGACATAAACGATGTGAAAGGCTTTTTTTTTTTTTTTTAAAGGAGATTTTTGTGGAAGATGTGCAGTTGGATCTTGGAATACATTAAAAGTGGGGGAGTTATAACTCATTCTTCACTTTTCTTGTCTGATTACCTCCCGGAGAGAAGTTACTTAAATGGGCTTTCATAGATCCGCTGTAGCAAATCCTATGAAAAGATGACACATTTCCCCTGTGGCTGATAGATTTATGGATATTTCTCCACATCAAATCTCAGCCTGGAAAAGTGGTGTTAGGGGGAGGTGAATAAGGGAAGTGGGTGGGAATAAATGTACAAGTGAAACTTGTGCTATTCTTTAATTGAACCAAATTCATTGAGACAAGCCGGCTTTCCTGTTTTGCAGGCAGTTTTAATGAATTTTGGATCACAGATGTCTTCGAAGCAAAGTAGAATCAAAACCTCCTCAAATGTTCAAGTGTTCCATGCAGCTTGACTTCTATGGGGGAAAACATTCTCTTTTACCAAATCTGATAAACTCCGGGTTTATTCAAAGAGAAAAAAAATAAAAAATAATAAAGTTAAAAGAAACTGCAAAATTGCTTTGAAGTACATAGAGCACATATGTTCAAGGCAGAAGCTTTGCCCAGTGTAATTTATGGATGAAGCTCAGAGTTTTATGATGCTACAGCATGAAAGTGGCCTCCAGGAACCATTGGTACTGAGGGTGGGATATTTGGGGTTTCGTTTCTCTCCTTTAATTTTTCTTTTCTCCTACTTTCCCTTGTAAGTGAAACCAAAGTGCATCAATGGTCTGTGAAGACAGTGTTAGTAAATTGCAGCTGTAAGTTCAGCAATGAAATGCAGAAATCCTCTGTTGGGCAATATCCACAGGTCCTTTATCCAGCCTTTCAAAGTGCTATTTAGTTTGCTCCAGGTGATGCCAGGCCTTCTATTGAAAGAAATCCAGGAACCAGGCTGGTGAAGCAGGAATTGTGCCACCCACAGGTCCCCTGAGCATGAGGCATGACAGGATGCTTAAGGATGTTATCTCCTCCCACAAAAGAACTTCTGAACCTGCCATTTGAGAGCTACACCATTGAGCTATGATTCCTATAATTAAGAAAATGAAGTTCTCCCTCCATGAGTGATCTGTTGGGTCTTTCAGTACTGAGAGGAAAATAAATTTAACGTAAATAGTGCAGATTACAAGTGTAATAGTAGTTTCTGCAACAAAATTAATAAAAGCAATGGACCCAGGCATTTTTAATCCATTTCTACATTCTGTTGGTATGAATGTACATATTTAGAGGGTTATTTTTTGAGCCTTAGAAACTAGGATACTAAAAGAATGGCAATGAACAAAAATGAGTTCTGAGCACTATACAGAGGGTGCCAAACAAATGTATACACATTTTAAGAAAGGAAAACTGTATTGAAATTGTAATACCCAATATATACAGATAACAAAAGATGAATACAGGTCACGTTTGACCTCTGCAATTACAAGAGGTGCTCAAAATGGTTACCATCAGTGTAATTTTAATATAGTTTCTTTCTTTCTTAAAATGTGTATACATTCTTTTGGCACCGTGTGTGTGTGTGTGTGTGTGTGTATCAAGTTGTTCACTTCTGATTTATGATTTCTGTATGTTTTTATATATAAAATAATATGAATAAAATGAACATAACCATACAACCACAAATTAGACCTAGAAACAGAACACTATCAGCACTCAAGAAACACTACAAGTCATCTCTCAATCATTACCCCACCCTCATCCCTAAAGGTAACCACTGGTCTGACTTCCATCACAATAGATTAATTTTGTTTGGGGCTTTATATAACTACCATCATGCATTACAGTGTGTGTGTGTGTGTGTGTGTGTGTGTGTATGTATCCGAACTCTTTCACTCTGCATTATGTTCATGAGATTCCTGCATGCAATATTTTTTTTTTGTTTTCATTGATTTACAGGTTCCATTGATTAAGTATACTACAATTTATTCTAATGTTGAAGGAATATGAGCTGTTACCATTGTTAGTAGATTATGCACAGCGCTTCAAGAAGATTCTTCTTACACATGTTGTACACATACCTAGGAGTGGAATTGCTGAGTGACGCGATATGCAGATGTTCAACTTCAGTAGGTAACGCCAAGCAGTTTCCCAATGTGGGCTGTACCAACTTATCTGAATTCCTGTTACGCAACATCATTTATGGTCAGGTTGTTCAAGTTTTAGCCATTTTGGTAGGTATATAGTGTATCCCATTGATTAATTTTCCCTGGCGGTCAGTGAAGTTGAGCGTCATTTCATATGTTTAACAGAAAATTGAGGATTCTCTTATGTAGTCCCTATTTAACTTAACTTGCCAATTTTTAAAATTATGTTGCCTTTTACTTACACTTGGGAATTTATTATATATTCTGCATGTGTCCTTTGTTAGTTATATGTATTGCAACACCTTCTCCTATTATGTAGATTCTGTTCACTACTTAAATGTGTCTTTGATGAAAAAGAGTTCTTAATTTTAATGCAGTCAATGTTTTTTTCATATATAGTGTGTTTTGTGTTCTTTTTAAGAACTTTTTGCCTTCCAGAGATCATAATGATATGCTCCTATGTCATATTCAAGAAGTTTTATTGTTCTTTCATATTTAAACCTATAATCTACCTGGAATTGATATTTGTGGATGATCAAGAAGCATTTTCCCATGTGAATATTCAATTGGTCCTGTTCTCGGTGTTGAAAGGACTCCCTTTTACATACTGCTGCATGGGCCCTTTTGGTCATAAATGTCCATACATGTGTAGATCTGTTGGGGTACTGGGATTGCTTTAAATCTACATTATCACTTTGGGGATGATTAACATCTTTACAATATTGAGACTTCCAATCCATGACCTGTATATGCCCCTCTATTTCCTTAGGTCTTTTTAATTTTTCTCAAAAATGTTTTGTAATTTTTTGCATAGAAGTCACATACATTTTTAAAAGATTTATTCGTAGATATTTTGTTTTTCTGATGCTATTGTAAAAAATATTTTTGTTTCATCTTATGTTTGTTGCTTATATACATATATTGACATGTAGTAACTGATAAAATCACTTTTTAATTCTGGTGGCTAATTTTAGTCATTGTATTTTTGACATATACAACTATATCATCTGTAAATAACATTTAATTTCTAAGTCTTTTATGATATCTGCAAGATAAGCAGATCCTCTAGATGTATTTTTATGTTGTCTGTTTTTCCTTTCTCTTTTTATTTTTTAATTCTTATTTTTTTCCTATCTGTCTGATTATTTTTGATCAATTGTAGAGTGTTGTATATGAAAAAGTTGACTGATAATTAAGGCACTGGATGATAATACTGTCCTTCAATGAGAATTTACTTTTCTTCATCTGGCATGTATTTGAAGAGAAGTCACTTACTTTTCACTCAAGTTACCCTAATCATGGGGTGTAGCCCTTCAGGAGTGCAACTGAATGTCTGCAGTGGTTAGCAAGGCTCTTCTTACTTGGTGAGCCCTGAACTCCAAATTTTGTCCGCTCAGTCTCATGAGACTGACAAAATTTTGATTGCCTTCTCAGCCTCTCAGCTGTCACATTAAAATTGCCAAATAAATTGCCAAATATCAGACTCATCTCTCTAGGCTTTCCTTCTCTCCGGGATTTTAGCCCCTCAAATTCTTCTTTTCAAATTAATTTTTTCATCTTTATTTTTCTTTCAGATTTTCTACTTAATCACAGTGGTAGGGCATAATGAAATGAAAATTAGTCAACTAATGAAAATTAGTCTACCATAGCCAGAAGTCTCTAATGTTTTAATGAGGAAATGTTTTTTTAAACCTTAAGATTGTATCAAGCTTAACTGAACCATAAACTAACAGTCATATTTTGATTTGTGATAAAGAACCAAATGTTAATATTTCTCTGAATTTTGATCCCATTTGTTTAAATATGACCAGTAAAAAGTTAAAGCAATGACTTTTACTTTACTTTTTATAATTTTAGCAAGTACTCTAATAGTTTGGTCATTAATGCCTGACAGTCATTCCTCTAGGAATCACGTGTATAGTTATACACAAGGGTTCCTGCTCTCACACAGCTTCAGATTTTCTAAATGTATTAAACTGAAAATTCCATATGACTTCAGCAGTGAAATAGCTGTTACGAGGAAGGAGTTATAATGGAATACACCTTCTCTTTGTTTTGTGAGTCAGTTTCAGCTTAGCAGCTACCAGAAGACCTAACTGTAAAACCACCCTCTCATCTTTGCATATCAGGCAAAGCACGGGTGTGCCTGGTGGGCAACATATGGGCCCAAGGCAGAGAGGCAGATCCCATACCAAGTGAAAAGCCATGATGATTAGAAAAAAAAGGGCAAGAAACAGAGGAGGATTTGGTTGACCGCATTATAGGCAGCAAAATTTTAGCAAAATCAGTTAAGCTCAATTCTGTATTTAGGGTGAACTGTAAATAATCACAACTGTAGAGGGAGACTTAGTTAACTCTTACAAGAAAAACTATGATACAAGGAAATGGCACCCTGACAGACATCATCAACATGCAACAAGACCAGCCCACATCAAAAGTTACGCCCAAACTTAGTAGTGAAAGAAGAGAAATCTGGATCAGAGCAACAAATCATTAGAAATAATATCACCCGCACTCTACAATATTCCTACTCATTATAAATAATTATTGTGCTGGGAATTAACTTTGTGTTCTTTTATTCCATAAATTATTTTACTCTCAATAAGATCTTTTTGTTATATTCATAAAGTCTCAAGTTAAAGATCCACTACAAGTTATCTAATACATCAAGGATTGTTAACATGAAGTCTACAGAGCTTTAGTACCTATGGGTGAATTGACATTTTATGCGGATATGTGACTAAACATTTTTCTAGGGAAAACTTTTTTCTGTTTCTTGAAAGAGTCCTTAATCCCAAAATGTTAAAGACCACTGCTATTCCATCAGTGTCTGAATTTGGATGCCCATAGTGAATGAAACAAGGAGAGTAATTCCCTTACAGAACCCTGCTTTGACAAGGTTATCTTTAAAAGAGTATGGCAAACTTTACAATGGAATATGATACTATGCGCCACACTAAATCTTATGTGAACTATTACTTCAATCCAATCATCCCAAATAGCCTGCTGTTATAGCGGGGTTTTTTGTTTGTTTGTTTGTTTGTTTGCTTTTTATTAACTTTGGTTCTTTCCCTGCCTTACATCACCAGCTTTAGTTTACTAAGAAAATAAAATAAAATCAAGACTGGGAAATTTATTATGAAGGAAAAACAGACTTCTTCTAGTAGAATCAATATCCATAAAATTATTTTTTAAACTAATTTTAAAATAATAATGAACTATAGAATAGTTTCATTTTAAAACCTATAGGTTGCTCAATAGAAGTATTTAAATTTTTTTATATGGCATTTGTTAAATTTTACCACCATTGAGATTTTATCATTATACTGTTATTAAAATGTTTTTTGTAGTTTTCTAATTCTTTTCCATTAAAAAAAAATTTAACAAGTTTGAATAAAATTGACTAAAAAGTCAGGAGGTCAAATTGATGTGCATTGTGTTGGTATGTGAAATTATATTTGGTTTCATGAAACCATGCCAGAATTCAGATTGGAGGCAAGTTATCCCCAGTTGATGTTACTATAATATGGCATTAAATTATTTACAGAATTAGCTATTGGCTAGACATTTTGTGATACTTACAAAAAGAAACATGAAATAACGTAATTTGCACTTGCTTCTGGTAGAGTAATTTCACGTGCATGGATATTCCTTTAGGCTTCCACATTGCATTTTAATTAGAATCCTTCATTTTGGGACAATGACTGTGGAATAACTCAGCCGACCTCGAGTTTCATAATCATCACTCCCTGGTAATGAATGGATCAACAAAAGGGAGCAGTTTTAGTTTGCAAGCCTGAATCTAAATGTGGCGTTACTTCCATGTTTAATTGCAGTCTATTCAGTTTTAAAAGACCATTCTGCAGAACAGCTAGGGCTGAATAGAGGCAGTTTCTGGAAAGTCTTTACGGATAGTCAACATGTCCCTGAAAACAAATGCTAGGGCATAGGATTATGTGATTAGTATTTTTACTTTTTGTTTTTTAAAAAATCACTTTAAAGACAATGATTGGCATACAGAATGTATTTTATGCTAGCATAAGATAAACTTTCATGAAAAGCATTAAAATCCATTATACATTAATTTATTAAATAGGTATTTGGTCTATGTGATGGTTTTATTAGATATTACTCTTATTTATTGCCAACCCCTTCCCCAAAGTCAAAACCAATCAGGAAATCTAACTCCAGTTTACACTAAATAATTAATTTTCCCAAAATGTGTATGTGTTATGAGATGTGACGTATGATACAGTTCATTTGATCATTCCCTATCAATCATAATATGACAACACAAGGGGCTAAAAATGGTTCATCATAATTTATTTTATATTAAAATGTACAGCTTTCTTTTTTTTTTTTGAAGCAACTGACTAAAAAGAGAACAGATAAATACAAGAGTGTCACTGGCTCCCATTTCATGCAAGGACTACACCTCCTCTGCTTGGCCCTTACAGTCACCCTGTGCACAAAGGCTACAAAAAAGGAAGCAATACAAACAGATGCAAATCACTTTTTTGCTTTTTTACATGTGATCGGTAAGCTACATCTCTATTTCTCCTTAAAAAATAACTCCAGTATTTTATAAAGATAGAAAAATCTACAGATGGAGTGAAAATGTAAAGTTAGAGACATTTCCATAAAATAGCAACTTTACACAAAATTCACTATTTTTTCTTAAATCCTGCCAAGTATTTGGACATGTATGAAGTGTTTCAGAACCTGACAGATAAACAGAGATATGCTTCATTCAATAAACAGAAGTCTGCATTTATAAAGCGCTTAATCCCTCCTTCTTGCATTTTAGTTATTTTCTAAAGGAAAATTACTTGCCTAAATATAAGCAGGTGCAGGTCTAGAAATATTTGAGATAAAATTATAAAATAACATTAAAATTATATCTGTAATCGAGCCCCAGCCCCTTATGTAACCTTACCATTGATTTGAAGAACTTCCTTTATTACCTGACAAGCTTGCTCATTCTCTACATTTATTTCGATTTTGTTGGGCTTTCAGCCATGCCTGTAATGTTGCTGAGGAGTAAAATATCTTCCATAACCAGAATCATAAATCTTTCTTATAACTATGAGACTGTATCTTTATGGCCATAGATCATTTTAGTTACTGTCAAAAAAATGCCATCATATCACGTTACAAATTAGAAAACTGAAAGAGTACGTGGCTGACAATACCTATTATGTGTGAACAAGGAAAAAATAATTTTCCTTGCTCATAAACCAACAATTCTAATTTCAAATAGTTTTAGACACATAGACATTATTTGGATATGTGGTTAGACAAATTTTGAAAACACAACTAGGTTGATATAAGCCAATAAAACTAATATTTATGAGTAAGTACTCATTCAAATGGAGGAGATAAAAAAATACATGGGGAAAAAAGAATTTAACCGTTTTATTTTATGAAGGATAGAAGAAAGGATTATCTTTCTGATTTCAACTTCCCACACAAATGTTGAGCACAGATTCCATAATGAGATAACTCCTGAGTTTCCTCTTGACAAGAACTGGTGATTGTCTAGATGTTCAGTGTATGATTTTCATTGATATTTTGAATGTGTGGTGATTATTAAGTTACTCATCCTAGGGGAAAAAAGGGAAATTTTAATAAATAGAACTTCATTTTGATTAATAAAACATTTAACTTTATAATGTTTTATTGAACTCTCCTCTTACTCTCAACCTTATATAACAGCAGTTATCTTTTTAAAGCACATTGCTTCCTTAGAATTCATAGTGTCTGCTGGATCCTAATTGTGCTGTTCTGACGAAAACTAGGTAGCCATGGCATTTCACAGATGGTGCCTGTCTCCCCATGTGCTTACATGGCAGAAAGTTTGTGAACTTAATTGTCTGTGCTGTATACATGCATGCGGGAGCTTTTACATAGCCAAGGATCTCAAGTGAGGACAATGCAAAGGGAAAGGCAACTCAGGTGAGCTTTTGAGCCCTTCTTCATCTTTCTGTCCTTAAATGCATTTCCCTCCTTCCCCTGCTTTGCCCTGTATTGCGGGAATCCCGACCCTGGGAAAGCATGTTAAAAAGGCTCCTATGCCAGATGGCTTTAGCCAATGAAAGATGCTGGAAGGAGAGGGGATGCAAAAGGACGTGAGAAGCCAGGGTGTGTCTCTTCCTCTCACCATGCTTTGGTGGCTACCCTACCAGCAGCTGCTGCTTCTCCGTGTCCGTGACTCCAGCTTCCTCTGGGCAGATCCACTGTGGTTCTAGCTTCACCTGGGTGGCCCTTACTCCAGGCTTTGATGTACCACTTCTTTCCTTTCTCCCTCCAGCCCCAGGAGAGGTGGTGGCATCCTGCAACTGCTCATCCCAGGACTGCCTCACCTTTCCCTGCTTGCTCTTTTAGTTCTAACACCTTCATAACTAGGGCATCTCCACTTACTTGCGAAGTTGCTGATACACATATTAGGCCCACTTCCCTCTCAATGCTCCCTCCTCCAGCTTCTTTATTCAATGAAAAGGGATTTGCAGTCCTAGGAGAAGGAGACAATAAATTGATATGGATAAAAGGAAGTTTGAAGGAAAAGAAGAATACAGGTAAAACTGATAACCTACCAGCACTATATACATATATGCACATATGTCTACAAACATCAATTGAAAAAACAGGCACTTAATCTAGGCTGCATAACTTGCCCTTCCTTATCTCTGCTTCTCTTCAGTCAAAAGTTCAGACAGATGGATTCAGAATAGTACTGTATCATCTTTTTCCCGTCTGGGTCCCTATGTCTGTGGGTAGAGTTAATTGCCCTCCCTGGCTACCAAAGATGAAAGGAAGATCCAATATTGATAGTGACTCTGGCCCTTGTTGTAGTAGGAGGTTAATGAAGCCCAGGATGTGTGCTTGGAGAGCCCGAAACTCCCACTGAGAGTTAATTTTGTTTGCCCATTTCCTAATGGTCTTTGGGGTCATTAGGCTCACTGCTGTTTGGCACTTGATGCATTTTCTTTTTACTTTGGCTTTTGTTATACAGGATTCAGAGCTGAAAGCATCTACTTCTTAAAACTATTGAGTGGCTTTCTAATGGTCACAGTATGTGGGAACTGGGCACTCTGTAAAGCTAAATATCGTTTGGCACAAATTATACTGAGTAATTGATAACCAATCTAACTGCTCTTCCTTGATGAGAAAAGTCTGTGTGTGTGTGTGTGTGTGTGTGTGTGTGTGTGTGTGTGTAAGTGTAAGTATGTACTAGAGAGAGAGTCTGGTGTTTGAAATCACACTTTCTTTCTCTACTGAAGGAATATGAATTGACCTAAAATTCATAACCATCATCATGATATGAAGTAAGCATAATTCTTTTCATTTGAATTAGAAAACCAAGAACATGTTGTAATCTGGGCCACATGTTTCTATCTCTATGGTGACTGTATTTCCCAAACCAAAATCTAGGACATATGTTATGACAAAGAACTTCCTTTAAAAATGTTCTTAAACTCTTAGTTACATAAGCATTCTTATAAGGTATAAACATTCAATCATGCTTTATGCACATTTCATAATTTTTTTATTGTTAAATAAACATTTTTTAAATTAGTTTCAGCTGTACAACACAGTGTAATACTTATACTTTTTACCATTCTAAGTGACAACCCCCCCCCAGTCCACTGCCCCACTCCCCCCCATATTATACATATCTATTACAATTCCCTTGACTCCCCTCACACACTATATTCCACGTCCCGTGTCTCTATATATATATTCAATTATAGTTGACATACAATATCGTACAACATCATTTTCAAATGCACAGTGCAGTGATCAAGCCTCTACCCCATCCATGAAGTGGTCTCCCTAACAAGACATGTGAACATCTGACAACCTACAAAATATTTACAACATTATTAATTATATTCCCCGAACTGTCTTTCATATCCCTATGGCAATATTGTAGTTACCTATTTATGCTGTCTAAACGCTTCCCCTTCTCCCTCATCCCCACCCCCCTCCCAATTAGCAACCGTCAGTCTTTCCTCTATATCTCTGAGACTATTTCTGTTTACTTTGCTCATTCATTCAGTTTTTTAGATTCCACATATAAGTGAGATCATGTGGTATTTGTCTTTCTCCAACTGACTTATTTCATTTAACATAATAGTCTCTAGGTCCATCCATATTGTTGCAAATGGTACTATTTCCTTCTTTATAGCTGAGTAATGCTCCATTGTATAAATGTACCACAGTTTCTTAATCAGTCATCTACCTATGGGCATTGCGGTTGTTTCCAAGTCTTGGCTATTGTAAATAGTGCTGCAATGAACATAGGGGTGCATATATTTTTTTGAATTAGCATCTTGGGTTTCTCTAGATAGATACCTAAGAGTGGAATTGCTGGGTCATACGGTGGTGCCATTTCCAGTTTTCTGAGATACCTCCATACTGATTTCCATAATGGCTGCACCAATCTGCAGTCCCACCAACAGTGCACTAGGGTTCCCTTTTCTCCACAACCTCGCCAGCACTTGTTGTTTGTTGATTTATTGATGATAGCCATTCTGACCGGAGTGAAGTGGTATCTCATTGAGGTTTTTACTTGCATTTCTCTAATGATTAGTGAGGTTGGACATTTTTTCATATGCCTGTTGGCCATCTGTATGTCCTCTTTAGAGAAATACCTCTTCATATCCTCTGCTCATGTTTTAATTGGGTTGTTTGGTTTTTTGGTGTTGAGTTGCATGAGTGTTTTATAAATTTTGGATATTAACCCCTCATCAGATATATCATTGGCAAATATCTTCTCCCATTCAGTAGGCGGCCTTTTTGTTTTATTGATGATTTCCTTTGCTGTGAAAAAACTTTTAAGTTTGATGTAATCCATATGTTTATTTTTTCTTTTATTTCCCTTGCCTGAGGGGATATCAGTAAAAATATTACTGAGGGTAACGTCTGTAAATTTACTCCCTATGTTTTCTTCTAGGAGTTTTATGGTTTCAAGTCTTACATTTGTCTTTAATCCATTTTTAATTTGTTCTCATATATGGTGTAAGTAGGTGGTCCATTTTAAATTTTTTGCACGTGTCACTCCAATTTTCCCAGCACCATTTTTTTTCTTTTTTTAAAAGATTTTATTGGGGAATTGGGGGAAGGGAACAGCATTCGGGAATCGGGGAAGGGGAACAGAAAAGTTGCTGTCCTTTTGTTCTTCAATCTAGTTGTGGAGGACGTTGTTTCACTGGCCCATGTTAGTATTGTAATCATTGCGCTCTTCCCAGGTGAGGCAGATCGGTTGCCGGCCTCTGGACCGCCACTCATGGCAGCTCTTGGCAGCTCACGCCGGCTGCTGGCCGCTCATGCTGGCTGCCGGCCACTCACAGTAGCTTATGGCAGCCCACTGCAGCTTCACTGCAGCCTATGCCATCACCGGCGACTCACGCAGTCCAGTTCTAGGTCATGCTGTTGTTCACCATCTTAGCTGTAGAGGGCAATGTCACTGGCCCTCACGTGGGATCCGAACAGGGGCCCTGCTGCTCAGAGCTGGTGTCCCAAGCCAGCTCTTAATCAATGTGCCACTCAGCTGGCCCCTAGCACCATTTATTAAATAGACTATCTTTACTCCATTGTAAATTCTTGCTTCCATTGTCATAGATTAAATGACTGTATATGGATGGGTTTATTTCTGGGCTCTCTATTCTGTTCCATTGGTCTATGTGTCTGTTTTTATGCCAGTACCATACTGTTTTGATTACTGTAGCCTTGTAGTATGATTTGATATCAAGTAGCGTTGTACCTCCCACTTTGTTCTTATTTCTCAAGATTGCCATGGCTATTCGGGATCTTTTATGGTTCCATATAAATGTTAGGATTATATGTTCTATTTCTGAGAAAAATGTCCTTGGTAGTTTGGTAGGAATTGCATTGAATCTATATATTGCCTTAGATAGTATTGACATTTTAATTATATTAATTTTTCCTATCCATGAACATGGTATGCTTTTCCATTTATTTGTATCTTCTTTGATTTCTCTCTTCAGTGTCTTATAGTTTTCTGAGTACAGGTCTTTTACTTCTTTGGTTAAATTTATTCCTAGATATTTTATTGTTTTTGAAGCAATTGTAAAAGGGATTGATTTCCTGATTTCTTCTTCTAATAGTTTATTATTGATGTATACAAACACAACTGATTTCTATATATTAATTTTGTATCCTGCTACCTTACTAAATTCATTTATCAGTTCTAACAGTTTTTTGGTGGAGTCTTTGGGATTCTCTCTACATAGTATTGTGTCGTCTGCATATAATGACAATTTTACTTCCTCCTTTCCAATTTGGATGCCTTTTATTTCATTTTCTTGTCTGATTGCTGTGGCTAGAACTACCAGAACTATGTTGCATAGACATCGTGAAAGTGGGCAGCCTTGTCTTGTTCCTGATCTTAAGGGGAAAGCTTTTAGCCTTTCCCCATTGAGTACGATGTTTGCTGTAGCCTTATCATATATGGCCTTTATTATGTTGAGATATGATCCCATTATTTCCACTTTGCTAAGAGTTTTTATCATAAATGGCTGCTGGATTTTGTCAAATGCTTTTTCTGCATCGATTGATATGATTATATGATTTTTATTTTTCACTTTGTTAATGTGATGTATTACGTTAATTGACTTGCGGATATTGAACCAACCTTGCATACCAGAAATGAATCCCACTTGATCGTGGTGTGTGATCTTTTTAATGTGATGCTGAATTTGGTTTGCTAGTATTTTGTTGAGGATTTTTGCATCTGTGTTCATTACGGATATCAGCCTGTAGTTTTCTTTTTTTGTAATATCTTTGTCTAATTTTGGGATCAGAGTAATAGTGGCCTCATAAAATGTGCTTGGGAGCCTTCCCTCCTTCTGTATTTTTTGGAATAGTTTGAGAAGAATAGGTATTAATTCTTTTTTGAATGTTTTTTAAAATTCACCTGTGAAGCCATCTGGTCCAGGACTTTTGTTTGTTGGAAGCTTGTTGATTACTGATTCAGTTTCTTTGGTAGTAATCAGCCTGTTTAGACTTTCCGTTTCTTTTTTATTCAGACTTGGTAGATTGTATGCTTCTAGAAATTTATCCCTTTCTTCAAGATTGTCAAATTTGTTGGCATATAGTTGCTCGTGGTATTTTCTTACAATTTTCTGTATTTCTGTGGTATCTTGTCACTTCTCCTCTGTCATTTCTGATTTTATTAATTTGGGTCCTCTCTCTTTCTTGGTGAGTCTGGCTAAGAGTTTTTCAATTTTGTTTATCTTTTCAAAAAAATCAGCTCTTGGTTTCATTGATCTTTTGTATTGATTTTTTGGTCTCTATTTCACTTATTTCTGCTCTGGTCTTTATTTCCTTCCTTGTACTCCCTTTGGGCTTGTTTTGCTGTTCTTTCTCCAGTTCCCTTACGTGTAAAGATAGTGTGTTGATGTGAGATTGTTCTCGTTTCCTTAGATAGGCCTGTATTGCTATGAATTTCCCTCTTAGGACTGCTTTCACTGCATCTCATAGATTTTGGGTTGTATTTTCATTTTTGTTTGTCTCGAGGTATCTTTTGATTTCCTCCTTGCTCTCATTTTTTACCCACTCGCTATTTAGTTTCATGTTATTCAACCTCCATGTATTTGTGTGCTTTCCAGGTTTCTTTTTATAATTGATTTCTAGTTTCATAGCATTGTGGTCAGAGAAGACGCTTGATATGATTTCAATCTTCTTAAATTTATTGAGACTTTTTTTGTGGCCTAACATGTGGTCTATCTTGAAAAATGTTCTATGTGCACTTGAGAAGAATGTATATTCTGTTGCTTTGGGGTGAAATGCTCTAAAAATATCAATTAAATCCAGCTGGTCTAAAGTGTCATTTAAGGCCACTGTTACTGTGTTGATTTTCTGTCTGGAGGATCTGTCCATTGGTGACAACGGGGTGTTGAAGTCCCCTACTACGAGAGTGTCACTGTTGATCTCTGTCTTTATGTCTGTCTAAATCTGTTTTGTATATTTAGGAGCTCCTATGTTGGGTGCATTGATGTTTACTAGGGTTATGACCTCTTGTTGAATCAATCCCTTTATTATTATGTAGTGCCCTTCTTTGTCTTTTATTGTAGGCTTCATTTTAAAGTCTAGTTTGTCTGAAATAAGTATTGCTACTCCAGCTTTTTCCTCATTTCCATTTGCGTGTAATATCTTATTCCATCCCTTTACTTTCAGTCTGTGTGTGTCTTTTGATCTGAGATGAGTCTCTTGTAAACAGCATATGCATGGGTCCTGTTTTATTATCTACTCAGCCACTCTATGTCTTTTGATTGGAGCATTTAGCCCATTCACATTTAAAGTGATTATTGATAGGTGCATATTTATTGCCATTTTGTTATTTGTATTTCTGGTCTTCCTGGGTTAGCTTGTTTTCTCCTTTCTTCTGTTTAAGAAAGCCCTCTTGACATTTCCTGCAATGGTGGCTTGGTGGTAATGAATTCCTTAAGCTTATTCTTTTCTGAGAAGCTCTTTATCGGTCCTTCAACTTTAAGTGATAGCTGTGCTGGGTAGAGCAGTCTTGGTTGTAGGCCTTTATTTTGCATCACTTTGAATATTTCCTGCCATTCCCTTCTGGCCTGCAGAGTTTCTGTAGAAAAGTCAGCTGTTAGTCATATAGGTGTTCCTTTGTATATAACCTGCTGTCTTTCTCTTGCTGCTTTTAGGATTCTGTCTTTGTCTTTAATCTGTGCCATTTTAACTATGATGTGTCTTGGTGTGGACCTGTTTGGGTTCAGCTTGTTTGGAACTCTTTGCACTTCCTGGGCTTGTATGTCAATTTCCTTTACCAGGGTAGGGAAGTTTTCAGTCATTATTGTCTCAAATACATTCTCGATCCCTTGCTTCTTCTCTTATCCTTCTGGTATTCCTATGATGTGAATGTTGTTGCACTTGATGTTGTCCCACAGGTCTCTTAAACTATTTTCATTGTTTTTTATTCTTTTTTCTTTTTGTTGTTCCAACTGGGTGATTTTTGCTATTTTGTCTTTTAAATCTCTGATCTGATTCTCTGCTTCATCTAATCTACTGGTGATTCCTTCAAGTGTGTTCTTCATTTCAGTTATTGTACTCTGTAGCTCTAACTGGCTGTTTTTTATGATTTCTCTAACCTTCTTTATGTCCTCACTAAGTTCCTTAAACATTCTTATCATCAGTGTTCCAAACTCTTTCTCTGAAAGGTTGGATACCTCTGTTTCATTTAGTTCCATTTCTTGAGGTTTCTTCTGATCTTTTACTTGGGACATGTTTCTTCATTCTGGCTGTTGCTCTGTAATTGCGTCAACGTATTAGATAGATCACCAGCAATTGAGTCCGTGTGTCAGCTCCATTGGTTCTCTAGCCACCCTCAGCCTCACCGAGTTGAGCAAAGAGAGTCCTCACTAATTTCTACTTCCAGCTATCGTAAAACTCCTCTTCCTGGCAAAGTAACTCTGGGCTGGTGAGCTCAGTGTGGGGCCAGAGGGTCTCTCCCCCAACCAGAGAAGCCTCCCCACTGTTGAGGTGTCCCTTACAGGGTTTGCCCTCTTTCATCTCCGCCCCTCCGACCAGACTCAACGTGGCCTCCTCTTTAAGTCCTTCGTTTAGAGGTTCTGTTCATCTGGTGTCCAGGGGACTTCCGAGGTTGAATGTTGTATAAATTATTTGTAATTTTGGTGTGATCCTGGGAGGCAGTTGGCACAGCATCTGTCTATTCCAACATCTTACCAGAAGTCTGCACATTTCATAATTTTTAAGGACAATAAATTTTTTGTCAATAAGAACTACTCTAGAAAGTCCACGACATTGACTCATACTATCTTCTCCTTGTTCCTTTAAGGAATGATTCTGTTTGTTGGCCTTGTTTAACCCATGGAAAGATGAGGCCAAGAATAGAATGGTCACTGATTCATCAAGAAAACAAAGTTTTTTGCTTGTAACATGGGATAGTAGCCATTTAAGAATCTAAATTCACATGCAGTTAAAGTTGGGGTTTGGATGCCTTAAAATATTACTCTTGTTCTTAACTGCAGTAAGATGCTCCTAAGAGTTAAAAAAAAAATCATAGTACATAGTCTTTCCCCCTATGGCAGAGATATAAATTAGCCTTTCCCCAAACCAGATTACAATTACTCTAGTAAACATATGGTAAATCCAATCCACTTTTTTTTTTAATTGGGGAACAGTATGTTTCTCCAGGACCCATCAACTCCAAGTCAAGTAGTTGTTTCAATCTAGTTGTGAAGGGTGCAACTCAGTGGCCCGTGTGGGGATTGAACCGGCAACCTTGGTGTTATGAGCACTGCGCTCTAACCAACTGAGCTAACTGGCTGCTTCCAATCTACAGCTTTTGTGCAAACGGGTTTTCCAAGTGAGGAAGGGCTTAAGGAGGCAGTTCCTGCATAGGCTATGAGTAATGAGTAGGCCATGAAGTTTGTTGAGAAGGGAGTCGCAGGCCAAGGGTCCCCAAGATGTCACCACCCCTTTAAGAACAATGTGAGTCTAAATGAAATGCACCTTGTAAACTCCCTCTGCACCTATACCTGGAATGTTCCTGTAAGAAACCAGATATCAGGGGTCAGGAAAAGAACAGCATCGAAAGCAATAAGGAGGTTTGAGGGACAATTTCAGGAATAAAAGTTGAAGGCAGTTCTCCATGGTTCCTTAATATCAGCTAGGAAGATAAACAGAAAATATACACCAGAAACTTGAACCTTAAGAAGTCGTGGGACTTTTTAAAGCTTTGTAGCTTCTCCATGTCTATTACTTATGAATCTGCTTTTCTGGTAGTAAATAAAAGCAAACTCCTTACAAGGAAACCCTGCTGCTGCTTGTTTATAGGACAATAGGAAAGAGAATTTGGGGAGACTGCATCTAACTTGGTATTCCAGCTTGAGGTAAAGAATTCCAAGGATAAGAGAAGAAAGAAAGATAGTAAATCCTTGAATTTTGAGGAAAGGAGGGAATTTACACGCCGAGGACATGGGAGGCCAGGTGCTAAACATCCAGAAGTGGCCCCTCTTCCCACATAGGGATCTCATCAGTAGCCCTTTGGAGCTGTTTCCAAGATTCCCCACTTGATAAATGCAACAATGCCAACACCACCTATAGGGGAAAACATTTTCTATGTTTTATCTGGTGATTTGCTTATCTGGTCCTTCAATCTTATTTTCTAATCCACTTCCCCTGCCCCATTACAATCCCACGAAGAGCAGAAGCTGCCCCATTCCTTTCCTTTACAACTCTGTATCTATCATCTATGACTCTGGCACCCATACACTTTCCATAAATACAGTAGCAGCAACACTTCTCATGCTGCCTTTCAACCGAAAGCCATTTCCAAAAGTAATGATCAAAAAAATGGCCCCAACAGACAAAAGAATGGGATGTGGGCAAGATGGATTGGGATAGTAAGTGTGTGGTACATATTTTAAAAAGGAATTTCTCTCTCAGAACTGAAAGTAACTTCCCAAGATTTGGAGACCTAACTCTGTTCAGAGGGAGAACTCCAGCTTGGGTTTCTAATTTGCATTCAAGGCCCAGGTCTCAGCTGAAAATTCTTTTATGTGAGAGAACTAACTTTTCTTCAGTACGAGTCATTTTCAAGGAGAGAGGATTTTTTTTTGGTCCCAACATTTATTATGAAAATTTTCAAATACACAAATAGAACATTTTAGAATGAACACCCATATACTCAACATCTGGATTATATCTTTAACATATCACTGTGCTTTCTTTGTCACATATCTATCCATCTATGCATCCTTCTAGCCATCAATAAACCCACTCCTTCATGCACTTCAAAATGCAGACACCAAAACATTTCTCCCTAAATACTTCCGCATGTATATCATTAGCTAAAAATTTAATATCTGTTTACTGATTTTAATGTTAAATTTACACATGATAAAAATGTACAAATCTTAAGTGTATGTGTGAGTTGTTTTGATCTGCTGAATTTTCACAATGTATGTATCTGTGTGACTTTAACCACTATTAAGATATACTGTTCTGTATTATATTAAATTCTCTCCAGCATACCATCATTCCAGAGTTTTCACATGCCCTTCCCAGTCACTCCCCACCCTCCAGCCTCCCCCAGAGTCAACCATTCTTTTGATTTTTTTTTTCTTAGATGAGAGTATTTTTCATGCTTGCCAAAGAGTCATGCAAATAATGGTTCTGGTGATGAAACTTTGCAGCCAGCCAAACTTTAGGGACATTTGACTTCAACACAAGAAAAATGTAACATTTCTAAAAGACTGATTATTATAGATAAGTGAGTAAAAGGAGAATCATTCTATTACATAAATCATCTTCACCTCCTGCCCATTCATATCTAATAGCCTGGATAAGAAATAAAGTACACATTGTCCCCGCTTGATAAATCAGTGATTTAATTTGTCTCATAATGGAAGGTCAAATAAGAAATTCTTTAATTTCTGCTTATGGTCCCCATGTGATCACGGGTCTCAGAATGTAGAACAAAGGAAAACAGATTTTGATGTTACCCATGAGCTCTTTTTGGCCCAGTCACTCATATTCACTTAGTAATAATATTACGTTACCTTAGAAAACATGTAAATACAAGAACTGCATCTTGCCAAATGATTAACTACTTCTGGGTAGAAGAACCATGAAAGGTACATTTCTTCTTCCAGGCTGGGTAGGGAGTTACTGTTGCATTGTGCTCAGTAATGGTACCCTAATTGCTTATGAGAATGAATTCTGCTCCTAAAATGTCAACTGACTTGTAAGGAGCATCTTTCTGGCCCATCGTTTTGCAAATTAAATGGAGAGTTTCTGACCTCTGTGGTATCTTTACATCCATTGCATGGCATTTTCACCGATTTTTGTTGGGTTTGTTTTCTGATCACTAATACAATTCTTCCTTTTTATCCTAGTGAATACTATTCCTTCTAGTTTCTCTTTATAAAGTCCTTTCTCACACACCCCCACCCCATGTTTCCTTTCCCTCACATCATTGCATATTTTATTCCCATCATTAAACTTGCTGCTTCTTCATGTAAATTCCCACTCCTCCCATTCTTCCCATAGCTCTCCAGTCACCCCCTCCCCTTCACTTATTATGCTTTTTGTTTCTCTTTCCTGCTGCTAAATGATTTTTCCTGCTGATAAGTTGTGCTCAAAATACTGAGAGGCCTGAAGCACTGATAAGTCAGTTCACTGGGCTCATTGCTCGTTGAGTGTTCCAGAGCAGATGGAAGTAGGACTCCAGTCATGCTCATCGCAGGACAGCTCGGTCGTGATATGTAAATCTTGTAACGTTTCATCAGCTTTTTGGTTAATGACCTATATGCTTCCCACTTGTATTCCCCCCCGATTTTTTTTTAAGTTCAAAGTTGATACTTTGGAAAGTCTACTTTTGTTGGGGATTTATTTTCAGTGCCATCTTTTGGATGCAGACACAAACCCAATGTTTATTCACTTTACACACCAGAGTCAAATATTTTGTTATTAACACTGGGAGGGTGGAATATAACAATTACTGATATTTGAATGGCATTATTCTTTATAAAGGCACCCTCATGCGTTGCTGCATTTGAGTCTAATAGTAACCGTAGCCATTATTTTCATGATTCTCACTTTAAGTCAATAACGTCTGCAGGGATTCCAGTGAGGGAGTTCCTCAGAACAACTCTACTTAGTCAGTGTAGACGCTAACCAGGAGACTATCTCATTAAATAAGGATAATACAGTATTTCCCCTCCTCCTTCCCTGCTGAGTTTTCCTTCCCTGGATCAGTAAATAGAATGCAAGGCTTTCTATGAAGCTGGAATCTCTTAAACACACAGCAGTGGTCAGGAAGTCGCTACTATAGTAATTCATCAGACACCAATACATTGTATGCTGGGATATTTATCCACATAAAGACTATCATGAATATACAGGTACTCACTCTTGACCGTGAAGAAGAAAAATTATATGTAGATCAAAGTACTAAACGTGAAATCACACAGTAAAACACACCAGAGTAATTTGCTATTTAAAGAAATCCTGAAGTTTATCTTTGTTTAAAGAATTATTTCATGATGCAAACAACCCATATGTTATTTGCAAACTTAGGACTTTAGGCATGAGTTTGTGTGACGTGAAGGACACATCAATTTTAATGGACTTAAGTAGATAGTGGTCTGAGGCACACTTTTCTGAACCACCCAGGGGATTCCAGCAACTGGTCAGTGAAACTAAGGGACAAATTAGTCTCTCTGGAACAACAGAACTCTGCCACTATTCTTAACATGAATTGACATGAGAATCGGAGGTCCTTTCCACTCTCCCATACTGGTTTTACCTTTCCCAGTAATTGTTTCCTCCGAGTAAACTTGAGCTTATATTTGTGAAAAGCACAAGGAAGCTTTTTCTAACAAACCACATGAGCATCAGATACCCTTGAACTAAGCATACAAGCGTATACAAGTACTTTCCCTGCATTTTCTGAGATGAGGTTCAAAATGTTACCTCTAGTCTCTGAATGGTCCTTAAGCAGGCTTTGCACTTCCTATTTTATGACCTCGGAATTAAATTCTCATTTTAAGTTCATAGAAAAACAACTGCCATGCCCTTGGATTATTTACTTCCTCTCTGCTTTCATCAATTTATGTCATATTCCATTTTCATTAGAGAATTTGCTATCTAAATAATAAGCCATCACCATCCTTACTGTGAAAAGTATTTCTAAAATGCTCATTGCTAGGGAAAGTGTAAGGTATGGCCAAATTGTGTTATAAAGGTTGTCCCATCTCCAGTGTAGGTGAGTGTCCTTCCCAAGGAGCCATCTACAAGAACTTTAGAGCTACTGTTCTTGAGGAAGGGAGGAACCCACTGATTATCCGTAGTTGTGTACAGAAACAATTGAGGATGGAATCAATTTGCCTCAGCCCCCAGGATCCTTCGGAACTATGCTGCCTGGTTCCTATGGAGAAATAAGTCAAGAGAGAGACCTTGAGTATCCAGATTTTAGGGGTTTTGTTGACAACATCAAGTTGTACCCCAAGCCATGAAACTTAAGTATTATTGCCTTAGTCCATGCCCAGGAGGGACTTCCATGAAGATTTTCTAAGTTCCCAACATGCAGTAACTTTACAAGTTTACTCCCAATTTCTCCCCCACCAAACACAATATGGAAAAATTATACTAAGAGAAAATTTAATGAACTTGGTCTTTACCTTTCTTCCTAGGAGAGCTTTCATCCTATCTTGTTCTATGACCTCAACCCATCCTTTGGTATTATAAATAGACCATGGCCAAACTCCGTTGGTCCTCAACCACAAATCTAAAATCCTGAATTCTAGATTTGATAAAATGTGTAGGAAAAGACATTCTTCACTTTTTCTATGGATACCTTTATTTGGGAGGGATGTGGTTTGTAACTGGGTTAGACATCTTAGATATGTTTATTTTAACAGAAAGATTATAACTCAATTACCATATTTTGCCTTGTAAAATGCCCTCCCGTATATAATGCACACCCATGTTTTTGGCCCAAACTTTCTGGGGAAAAAATCTTTCATTTAAATTTTTTTAATTCAAATATTTAAAACAAATATTATTTGTTTACATGTAGGTACTTGTTTTTTGTATTATTAAGGAATTTTAGCATTTATTTTTTAACATTATGGTACAAGAGACTTTGTCTAACAAATAATTACAAAACACAAGAACATATAAAAGTTACAAGAAATTTTATGTACCGGTAACAAATTTACGATATTTAGGCATCATAGAAGACCAAGAACTCTGTCATTGCAAGTTCATCGTAAGTTCAACAAAACCGATTATCGTATTCCAGGGTGTCATTTTGCATACAGATATTGTTATTGATTTCTAGAGTTACACTTTTAACTCATAAGCACAAATAAAAGAATTAAAAACATTTATATAGATATGGAATTAGTACTATCCATGTATAATGCACATCATTTTTTTCCCCTCACAAATTTGGGCCAAAAAATGCACATTATACACAACAAAATACGGTAGTTGAGAGGGAAAAGGGAAAAAGAACTGCATCACACAGGTGCCATTCTTACAATAGCGTCAGCTCCCAGGCAGCAAGTTGGAGTTGGGGAGCGCGCAAAGCTAAAAGATCTTCTAACCCACCTGAGTTTATTGCTTAAATATATTTAATACTACACTTCCATATGATTAATATTAATCCTCAAATAATATCTCCACAATTTTCAATATAGAAGTTTGGAGGTTGCCACAGTGTTGTATCAGGAGAATGAAGTTATAAGTTTTTTGTTTTTTTTGTCTTTATACTTTTCTATTTTTTAAATTTTCCACAAATAGGTAGCATATGCTACCTGTATATTTACATATATAATTATACCTATATTTCCCTATATTTGTATATAAATACTCATATTGTTATACTTATATAAAATATAGGTAATTATTAAAATTATTTAATAAATTATTTTTTAATTAAAAATTGTGAAAGGAAAAAACAGTAGTTCCCTATTACATATGAAAATTGAAATTTTCTCCTCATTGTATCTCATCATATGCACCTCTTATTGGATTTCTGCCTCAACAAAACACTTTATGTCTCCTGGCTGTCTCATTCCCCCCTTATATAACACACATTTCTATTTCCAATAAGCCACCCACGATCTCAACTGAATCTCAAAATTCACCTTCTTCCTTTAGCAGCCCCATCCCAAAATTCACTTTACCAAATATCTGTACTCTGCACTCACAGATATTTGCCCATATGCTGCTTTTTTAATGTAAAAATTTTATTAAAGTATAATACACAAGCAGTCAAGTGCATCAATTCTAAGTATACAACTAGGTGAGTCTTCACAAAGTGAAATCCACTTCGAGAAACAGAGTACCGTAAGCAACCCAGAAGCTCTCATTCTGCTCCATGAAGTTACTTTCTTCCCAACTCCACCAAAAGAAAGCACCATTTTCACCTGTGCACTGTATACTCTTGGCTTCTTTCACCCAACATTATTATTTTAAGATTAATCCATGTTTTTTTCATATGGCAGTACTTTGTTCATTTTCATTGCTCTGTAGTATTTTATTTTATTCCTATCCATTTGAATTTTGATGAACATTTAGTTTATTTTCATTTTGGGGCTGTTATGGATAGTGCCAACATGAACACTCTTATACATGTCTTCTGGAGAACATAGAAACATTTTTCTCTTGAGCATACCTAGGAGTTGAATTGCTGGATCATATGTGTACATGTGGTTAGCTTTACTAAATAATTCCAAATAATTTTCCCAACATGCTATGTTGCTTTTAAAATTCTCTCAAGCTAGAGTCCCCCGCTAGTCAGCCATGATTGGGCAGTTGGTGTTGGCTCTCAGCCTGGTGGACATCCACGTCATACCCAACTCCCAGTGCTCAGCCTGTGCGTAGGTAGCCACCCACTCATGTCTCCATGAGTGCACGAGAGAGAGTTTCTTCAGGGTATATAACTCCTATGCCTAAAGGGCTAGCATAGCTTACTTCATCTTATCAATCCCAGCAAGTGAAAAGGCAAGTCGTTTTTGGCCATGTGATGTATTCATTATCAGAAATAAGCCCCTTGAGAGCAAGAATTTTGCATTAAGTTTTTAGAATTTCTCAGCTCATCCAGCCCACTTTCCACTTGTCTTGAAAAACACAGCTTTAAAAATGTATAATATGATTCTAAGACCTGACACTGAACTTCTGCATGGGGCCTTGGTGTGTCCCCTACCTTTCTAGCCACCCATTTTCCTATTTCCTGCCACCGTAACATGTCAATTCTGTGTTTCTCTCCTCCTTACGCTTTCTCCACAAGGAGAGACAACAGTTATGGATACAGATCAACTGTACTAGTTACCATATTTGCCGGTGTATAAGACGACTGGGTGTATAAGACGACCCCCTAACATTTCCACTCAAAATACAGAGTTTGTTATATACTTGCCGTATAAGACTACCCCCTCTTCCGCACACCTTCCACACACCAAATAAAAGGTAAAACAATATCAGATTTGATTTCAACATTTATATTTNGATGGTGCCAACTTGGGCCAGTGAAGCAACGTCCTCCACAACTAGACTGAAGAACAAAAGGACAGCAACTTGTCTGTTCCCCTTTCCCCAATTCCCCAGCGCTGTTCGCATCCCTCAATTCCCCAATAAAAATCTTTTAAAAAATAAAAAATAACAGAAACTGGCCAATGTTCAGGATATTAAAGACACATAGTCTAACTTACTATACATTTCAAAACATTTAAAATTCTGCTGTGGTCTAAATAGACCACGCTTGCTGCAAATTTCCATATTCATCAATTATACATAGATCCACAATATCATCCTATCTATGTATTCATCCATCCATCTATTAAATAGCAACTTTATCCTGGGGCTCTACCAGGATTCCAATCTGAGGAACCTGTGGGGAACAGCCTGAAAAGCCAAAGCCCTATTTTGTCATGGTTACTCATTAACCATCCATAATGCCAGGCATTTCCAGAACCTGCACAGACATAGGACCTCTCACTTTAGCTTGAACTGGAGCTCACATGACTAGAGAGCAATTTGTCCCAAGTCGGAGAAGGAACAAATGAGGACAGTACCTCATGCTGAGTTGTGATGGCAAGGGCTGACCCAGAGAGTTGGAGCTGCTTCAGACCCTCCAGAATAGAATAACAACTGCTATCTCTTTACAAGGCTATTGAGGTGTCTCATAAAATATTTATTAGATGAAACACAGAATATCCCACAAATGTTATCTAATATTTTCAACAACAATAAAAATAGTAAAATAAAAAGGCCGGAGAAGAGATGCTCACTTCCATGGGAATTTAATTTGATCAGGACAGAGCCTTAGCCGCTGGTCCCCTTTGCTGCTCTTCTGAGAGCAGTAAAATTCGGCCACCCTGTCGGGAACTGCAATAGAAGTTGCAAGTGCCCAGTGATCTCCAGTGGCTTCGTCGATGGCTCAGGGTTAGCCTGAGTCTCCGTAAGAGGTGGCCTTCTTTTTCAGAATCAAAATTAGTGGCAGAAAGAGAGTCAAAGCCAGGACTCCTTCCTCAGCACTTTTCATGATTCATGGAACTTCTCAGAAATGGGAACCAATTTAGCATTCACGCCACATCTCATGGAGTGGCAGGGCATTCTGAAAACCTGTTTCTTTTTAGAACTTCAACCTGCTGCCCTGAAAAGCCTGCCTTGGAGTTTGCCACACCTCTCTTTTCTACCTCCATTTTATAATTCATATTAAAAGCTAAGCAATATTGGGGGCCGGCTGAGTGGCTCAATTGGTTAAGAGTTAGCTTAAGAGTGCGAGCTCTGAGCAACAGGGCTGCCGGTTCGATTCCCACATGGGCCAGTGATGCTGCACCCGAGCTGAGCTGCTCCTGAGCTGCCAACAGATGCCAGGATGGCTCAGCTGGTGAGAGCACGTGCTCCTAACAACAAGACNCTATGGGCAGTCTATCTGAAGTGTACCTGGCGTATAAGACGACCCCCCACTTGGAGGCATATTTTTCAGGGCCAAAAAATCGTCTTATATGCCGGCAAATACGGTAAATGTCTTTACACTAAGAGGGCTTCTTCATCTTTACATTGCCTCCTAAGTTCTATTGATACTAATAGCCATTAGGTGTTTATATGGAGTATGCAGGCCTCTGTATTTTATAAGGAAAAGCTAAGTTATATTCTCTTTAAAATGTACTTTTTCTTTCCTTCATTTTAGGCTTTAGACAAAGTAGAATAGAAAGCCCCATTTAATGAAATGATACCATATTATATGGTTACAGTAAGTACATGTTATGTACAACATTTATATTCACAACATTCTTCACATGCCTTATATAATGAGCATCTTAGTAGTAGAATTCTCACCAGTAAAATTCACAGTAAGGTAACCACTTCCCATATATACACCAGGGCAAGCATGACCGAGAGGCTTCTGCATTCTAGTTTGCTTAAAGTGATTCTTATTTAAGAAATAAATAGAAAAATTCTCTCCAAAGTAATACATTTTCTAGAGATTACATAATATTTAAAGGAATAAACCAAATTGTCATTCTAATATTTTTCTTACTAGAATGTATTGGAATGTGGAATGTATTTAAGTCAGAGATAGGGTGGCCTTGAGACTGTGCTGGATTCTTGTCCTGTGACTTTGGGCAAGCTCTTTAACCTCTCTGTATCTCAGTTTCCTCTCATTGTACAAATGGGAATGTTATTTATCCTACTCTATTTCACAAAATTTTAGAAGGATTATAAGCAATGCTGTAATAAATATTTTTATGCACCTTTAGTCACGTAACAAATATTTATTGAGCACCTATTAACCAGGTATTATTCTAGATACTAGGGACATTACAGTGAACAAAAACAAACTGAAACCCTGCCTTTATGAATTTACATTCCATAAATAAGTAAATAAAATGTACAGGCATATCTTAGAGATATTACTGGTTTAGTTCCAGACCGCTGCAAAAATGCACAGAAAGCAAGTGACATAAATTTTTTGGTTTGCCAGTGTATATAAAAGTTATGTTTACACAATACTGTAGTCTATTAAGTGTACAATAGCATTATGTCTAAAATAATTTACATACCCTAATTTAAAAATACTTTTAAAAAAATACTAACCATTGTCTGAGCCTTTAGCAAGTCACAATCTTGGTACTGGTGAAGGGTCTCGCCTCACTGTTGATGGAAACTGACTCATCAGAGTGGGTTGCTGAAGGTTGGGGTGACTGTGGCAATTTCTTAAAATAAGACAGCAATGAAGTTTGCTATATCAATTGATTCTTCCTTTCATGAACGATTTCTCTGTAGCATGCAGTGCTGTTTGATAGCATTTTGCCCACAATGGAACTCGTTTCAAAATTGGAGTCAATCCTCTCAAACCTTGCCACTGCTTTATCAACTAAGTTTATGTAATATTTTAAATCCTTTGTTGTCATTTCAACAATCTTCACAGCATCTTCATCAGGAGTAGATTCCATCTCAGGAAACCACTTTCTTTGTTCATCTATAAGAAGCAACTCCTCATCCATTAAAGATTTATCCTGAGATTGTAGCAATTCAGTCACATCTTTAGGCTTCGCTTTTAATACCAGTTCTCTTGCTATTTCCACTGCATCTGCAGTTACTTCCTGCACTGAAGTCTTCAACCCCTCAAGGTTATCCATGAGGGTTGGAATCAACTTTTTGCAGACTCCTGTTAATGTTGATATTTTGACCTCTTCCTGTGAACCACAAGTATTCTGAATGGCATCAGAATGGTGAATTCTTTCCAGAAGGTTTTCAATTTACACTGCCTAGATGATCAGAGGAATCACTATCTATGTCAGCTATAGCCTTACAAAATGTATTTATTAAATAATAAGACTTGAGGGGCAGCCGAGTGGCTCAGTTGGTTAAGAGCTCACTCAAGAGTGTGAGCTCTGAGCAACAGCGGTTCAATTCCCAGCCCGAGCTGAGCTACCGCGGAGCTGCCAACAGGTGGCAGGATGGCTCAGCTAAAATAAATAAATAAATAAATAAATAAATAAATAAATAAATAAATAATAAGACTTGAAAGTCAAAAGCAGTCCTTGATACATGTGCTATAGAATGGATGTTGTGTTATCAAGCATGAAAACAACATTAATTTCATTGTACATCTCCATCAGAGCTCTTGGGTGACCAGGTGCATTGTCAGTGAGCAATAGTATTTGAAAGGAATCTTTTTTTCTGAGCACAGTGGGTTTAAAATATTCAGTAAACCATGTGGTAAACAGATGTTCTGTCATAGAGGCTTTGTTGTTCTATTTCTAGGACATAGGCAGAGTAGAGTTAGCATAATTCTTAATGGCCGTAGGATTTTTGGAATGGTAAATAAGAATTGGCTTTAACTGAAAGTCACCAGCTGCATTAGACCCTAATAAGAGAGTCAGCCTGCCTTTGAAGCATTGAAGTCAGGCATTGACTTCGTCTCTGTAGCCATAAAGATTCTAGATGGCATGTTCTTCCAATATAAGGCTGTTTTGTCTACATTGAAAATCTGTTGTTTGGTGTTGCAACCTTCATTAGTTATCTGAGCTAGATCTTTTAGATAACTTGCTGCAGCTTCCACATCAGCACTTGCTGCTTCACCTTGCGTTTTTATATTATGGAGATGGCTCCTTTCCTTAAACCTTAGGAACCACTCTCTGCTAGCTTCACACTTTATTTCTGCAGCTTCCTCACCTCTCAGCCTTCATAGAATTGAAGAGAGTTAGGGACTTGCTCTGGATTAGGCTTTGGCTTAAGGGGATGTTGTGACTGGTTTGCTCTTCTGTCAAAACTACTAAAACTTTCTCCATATCAGCAATGAGGCTGTTTCACTCTCTTATCATTTATGTGTTCACTGGCGTAGCACTTTTAGTTTCCATCAAGAGCTTTTCCTTCGCATTCACAACTTGGTTGACTGTTTGGCACAAGAGGCATAGCTTTCTGCCTACCTCAGCTTTCAACACGCCTTTCTCACTAAGCTATATCATTTTTAGCTTTTGAATTAAAGTGAGAGATGTGCAATTCTTCTTTTCATTTGAACACTAAGAGGCCATTGTAAGGTTATTAATTGGCCTAATTTCAATATGGTTGTGTCTCAGGGATTAGGGAGGCCCGAGGAGAGAGATGAGTTGGGGGGATGGCTGGTAGGTGGAGTAGTCAGAACACACCACATTTATCAATTAAGTTCACTGTCTTATATGGGCACAGTTTATGGTGCTACAAAACAATTACAATAGTAACACCGAAGACCACAAATCACAGATTACCATAACAAATATAATACTAATGAAAATTTTGAAATATTGCAAGAATTATCAAAATATGACTCAGAGACACAAAATAAGCAAATGCTGTTGGGAAAACGGTGCCAATACTCTTGCTCAACGCAGGGTTGTCACAACCTTCAATTTGTAAAAAACACAATATCCGCAAAGTGCAATCAAGAGCACAATAAAACAAGGTATGCCTATATATGTTAATAAGTGCTCAGGTGAAAAAAATAAGTTGGGGAAGAGGATGGAGAATAGAGGAGGTAGGGAGACCTTAGTGAGAAATTGGCATTCCAGTAAAAACTGGAAGGAAATGAAGAAGAAACCATGGAGATACCTTGAGGAAGAGCAATCCAGGCAGAGGAAATAGCAAGTGCAAAGACAGTGAGGTACGAGTGTGCCTGGTGTGTTCTGGGAATAAGGAAGCCAGAACAATTGAAGCAGATGGAGTGAGAGGCAGAATTGTAGAAAGCAGCATCAGAGAGGTAATCAGGAGCAGACCGCAGGAGGCCATGTCTCCATGAGTATATGTGTGAGAGCTTCTTCAGGGCATAAACCCAGGAGTGATACTGCTGGGTCATAAGATATGAGCTTCTGCAATTTTGCTAGATATTGCCAAATTGCTCCTAAGTGTACAATTTTACACTTTCATGAACCTTTATTTGAGTTCCTGTTGTTCTATATCCTTCCAATTCTTGGTTATTTTTAGTCTTTGAAATATTTGGTTGTTTGATAGATATGAAATGCTATCTGTTGTAGTTTCATTGGGTATTTCCTTAACTACTAGTGAGTTGAAGGTTGTTTCACCTGCTTGTTGGTCATTCCAGGTTTCTCCCTTAGCAAATTTTTTGTTCATAATTTAAGTTTTTAATATGTTGCTTGTTTTGTTCCTATTGACATGGACTTCTTTATATGTTCAGAGTATTAATTCTTGTCAGTTAAATATGCTGCTACTGTATTCTCCATGCCTGTGGCTTTTCTACTTTGTTCTTATGATATTTATTGATGCATAGAAGTTTTCAATTTTAATGTATACAAGTTTGACAATCTTTTCCGTTATGATTTTTGTCTTCCTTAAGAAATCCTTTCCTAGACACAAGATTTTTACCACCTCTGTAGTTTCTCCTAATGATCTAAAATTTTAGTTCTTACATTTAAGAATTGTGTCTCCCTGGAATGGTGTGAGGTAGGTTTTTTTTTTTTTCTTTGCCACATGGCTAACCAAGTCCCAGTCCCACTTTCCTCTTTAGAGAAATGGCAGCTTTATAACTTATTACATTTCTATATATGCGGGTACCTTTCTGGATTCTTTATTATCCTTGTTGCTACAGCTTTCTATAAACCTTGAAATATACATTTAGACAAGTAGACAATTTCCCCCACCTTTTTCTTCAAAATTGTCTTGCTATTCTTGATCCTTTGCTCGCCTATGAAAATTGTAAAGTCATTTTATCAAGTTCCATAGGAAAATCTCTTGGGATTTTTATTGGAATTGCATTGAATTTAGGGGTACTAATGCCTTTATGGTATCGAATCCACTTACTACAAATGTGGCATATTTTTGTTTGTTTAGGTAGTTTTTAATGTCATTCATTAAAGTTTTGTAATTTTCACTATATACTTCATGTACATCTTTTGTTACATTAATTCTTAGGAGCCATTTTTGCCGTTGATTGTAAATGGTGCTTCTTTTTATATTTTTGTATTTTATCACTGTTTGTTCATGGTGAATAGGAATGCAATTTGTTACGCTGATCTAATATCCTGTAAGCCTGCTGAACTCTCTTATTAATTCTAATAATTTTACTATAGATCCTCTTGGGTTTTCTATGTAGAAAATTGTATCACCTGAGAATAAGAGCAATTTTATTTCTTCCTTTGTGACTCATATACATTTTATTTCTTTATCTCATACTAATTCAGCGACTAGACTCTCAGTACAGTCTTGAAGAGGAGATGAGAGTAGTTTTATTTCATTGCTAATTTTAAAAGGAATGAGTCTAACATTTTACCATTATGTACTTACTATGGAGACTTTTATTGATATCTTTCATAAGCTTAATGAAATTCCTTTCTAGTCTTAGTTCACTAAGAATGTTTATCATGACTGGATACTGAATTTTATCAAACGCCTCGTCTGCTTTTATTGAGATGATCATATGGTTTTACTTCCTAAATTTGATAAGGTAAATTTTATTGCTGATTTTTTAAATTATCATGATGCCCTTTCAAGTGGATTGCTGGAGCTGATTTGTTAGTATTTTTGTGGTGAGTTTTCTTTTTAATACTCCCTGTTGTTTAAGGGAAGAAATTGTCTCTTAATGGGGGAGGGGGTGCAAGTCTGTGTGTTGGTGTGCGCGTGCATGTGTGTCTGTGTGTGTCCAATAGATCAAGGCTATTAATCATGTTGTTATTTTCTATATCATTGCCAAATTTTTGTCTGCTTCATCTATCAATTACTGAGATTAGTATATTCAGCTCTTCCTCAACAATTGTGGATTTGTCAATTTCTCCTTATTAGTATGTAAATTTTATCTTTGATTATTGTTATTAGGCATATACAAGTTGGAAATGTTATATCTCTTTAGTGATGTGAGCCTTTTATCATTATGTTGTAATTTTTTTAGCTCTGATCATGCTTTTTGCCTTAAAAACTATTTTATCTAATATTAATTTAGCACCAAAGGTCCTTTTTGGTTAGAATTTACCCAATATATTCTTTTGTATCTTTTTCCTTTCAACCTTCCTGTGTCCCTGTGTTTTAGATGTATCCCTCAAAAGCAGACTCCAGATGGATTTCTTATAATCTAATCTGACAACCTATCTTTTCACTAGCAAGTTTAAACTCTGTAGATTCATTGTACTTTACATTAAATTTGTTCTATGTTATTTTGTGCTAGTTTCCCTGAAATTTTCTGTACTTCCTCCTACCCCTTTCCTCACTATTTACATTGAATTATTTTTATTCTATTTTGCCTTCTTTCCTCCCCTTACTTGGAACGTTTGCTTTTTTTTTTTTTTTTTAGCTGAGCCATCCTGCTACCTGTTGGCAGCTCAGCGGCTGCTCAGCTCAAGCCGGGACTCGAACCACTGTTGCTCAGAGCTCAAACTCTTGAGCGAGCTCTTAACCAACTGAGCCACTCAGCCGGCCCTTGGAACGTTCACTTTTAAAGTATAAGCTGATGACTAATTCTGCACTGTTCCTAACAATAATCAACTTTGATCATCATACTCCCTCTCACATGTTTTTTTGCTACCATATTTTCTCCACCACAAATTAGTCATTAATATTATTTTATTATTGTTTTATGCAATCAGAATTTGCTTATATTTAACCTCATGTTTTCCATATTACTCTGTTCATTAGTGCTTTCTATACCTCCATTTGTTCTTCTAGGGTCAATTCTAGGGTGCATGTTTGGGGAGTTTATTTAGTGATTGCCTCACAATTTTTTTTTTACCATAATATGCCTATTATACATTTTTCTTGAATGATAGGTTGACAGATATTTCTCTTAGCACTCTGAGCACAGCCTTCTGGCTCCTATGTTTACTCTAAAAAATTCTGCTCTCAATGTCATTGCTATTCCTTTGAAATAATCCATCTTTTCCCCCTGCTGCTCTTTAAAAATTTTTCTGTTTTCTTTTATGTTCTAGCAGATTCATTATTATTTATCTATTTGGGATTCGTTGTGGTTCCTGATTCTAAGGGTCCAGTTTGTTTATCAGTTCTGCAAAATTGTCAGTACAATATCTTTTTGAATCCTTATTTTATCCATCTGGTACTCCAGTTAGAGACTTTATTACCTCCTTTTGCCTGTAAACAGAATTTTGTTCGTGTACCCTTTCATTTGGAGTGTGACCCTTCTATGATCCTGGCTTTATGAAAGGGTCTCAGTTTCAACTCCTAATTTTTGGAGGCCCAAGTCTTTGCCCCCTCTTACCTACCCACCCTCACCTTCTGCATACATCTGTTGAAACACACACTCTCATTGGCTAACATAGGGACGTACCCTGAGAGCAGCTGCAGCTTCCTCTAACCACTTTCTGGTTTTTATGTTTTGTTTTGTTTTTGTTTTTTTAAAGATTTTATTAGGGAATTGGGGAAGGGGACCAGCCAAGTTGTTGTTCTTCAATATTCATTGTGGAGGGCGCCAGTCGCCATCTGGCTGCCCATCAGCAGCTCTGTGGCCTCTAATCTCAAGGTGCTGTGTTACAGTCTTAGTTGCGGGTGGGCGTAGCCACCATCCATGTGGGAATCGAACCCGCAGCCTTGTTGTTAAGAGCGCATGCTCTATCCACTGAGCCATCCAGGCGGCAGCTCAGCTCAAGGTGCCGAGTTCAGTCTTAGTTGCGGGTGGGCATAGCCCACCATCAAACAGGCAATCTTGTTGTTATACCAGCTAAGCTATCCTGCCACCTGTTGGCAGCTCAGCTCGGGCGCAGCGTCACTGGCTCATGTGGGAATAGAACCGGCGGCCCTGTTGCTCAGAGCTCACGCTCTTAAGCCAAGTCTTAATCTACTGAGCCACTCTACCGGCCCCACCACTTTCTGGTTTTGCTCCTGGGGTTTCCCTTAAGTTCCTGTTACCTCAGGTACACATTTGAGAAGGTATTTCTTACATTTTATTCAGCATGTTTAAGCACTTTGTAGTTGAACATACACATGTAAAGTCTATACTATGATATCTCCAAAAACAGAACTCTAGGTTTTATTGTTGTTGTTGTTG
>NW_017731366.1:1755541-1757280 GCF_001890085.2 Hipposideros armiger | reverse complement strand
TCTCTCTCTCTCTCTCTCTCTCTCTCTCTCTCTCTCTCTCTCTCTCTGTCTCTCTGTCTCTCTTTCTCTCACTCACACTCACACACACACACGTGCACACACACATCTCTGCTTCTCTCTTTACTTCTCATTCTGATTCTCCTACCTCCTACTTATAAGGACTCTTGTGATGACCTTGGGTCTATTTGAATAATACAGGATAATCTCCCATCTCAAGATCCTTAACCACAACTGCAAAGTCCCTTTTGCCACATAAGATAACATATTCACAGGGATTAGGGCAAGACCATCATGGTGGAGGGGACATCATTTCCACTGGACAGCACTGGTATACATAATACATTAGTGTTGCATTAAATGATAGCCAGTGTGTGCCTTAATCACCACACAAATGGAATCAGGAATATAAAATAAATAATTTATTATTTTAGTATCCTAATGCCAAACATTGAGTTAAAACACCTGAATTTATTTTTAAATGGAGTATTTCTGATTTCAGCATAGATTCCATGTTATATAAATAGGTGTTGTGGTTATAAATATTGGCAAAATCCCAGATTCCTGGATTCCCTTTTTAACTCAAGAGATTGTTATGGCCCTCAGTTAATTTCCCCCATTAAATGGCACATGAGAAGTAATTAATAATGAATATAAAGAATTAATGAATATAAAGGACAAAGTCTGGGTAGATAGTTACAATCTAGTTATAGCATAATATGTCTGAAAGGCTTAGAGTCTCTTTGGGGGCTGGTTTGCCTTATATATTATTCATAAATGCCCTCAACAAATATTGGGGGGGGCTATATTGCAAGGCATTATGGGAAGACACAATGTGTCTGGACTCTGGAAGCTCACAATTTAACACAGAAATAAGACATGAACACCAACGGAAAACATCCTAAATAGGAGATGACAAATATCACCTGTGTGGTGGTGATAATAAGGATTTGAGAGGAAGGAACGCCTGCACTCTGGTCAAGTCTTCTTAGCTCAAAATGATCAGGGAAAGTTCCTCAGAAGAAGTAGACTACAGCCTGGGTCTTTAAGAACAGAAATGAACCAGGATACCTTAAGCAGTGAACCCAAGCCATCCCATGATTCCTATTTTGTTAAAGAAGCACATTCTTAACTACTGAGGTTGATAGCACTGAGTTTCCCTCTTTAATTTTTTTTTTTTCATTTCTTAAACATTAACCTTAGAGATTAGATCAATGGAGGAAGTAAAGGACAGAGAAAATGAGGGCAAGGGAAAAAAAAGAAATGGAAATTATTGCAGTATTTTTCCCCACATACTTTTTCTGTCTATAATACAAAATAACCTTTGCTTACATTTGAGGAATACAACCATAAACTAGCTTGTCAAAATAACAGAAACTGGGGCCAGCTGAGTGGCGCGTTGGTTAAGAGCTGGCTTGGGACGCTACAGGGCCTCGGTTCGGATCCCACATGTGAGGACCAGTGACACTGCCCTCCATAGCTAAGATGCTGAACAACAGCTCAGCCTGGAGCTGGGCTGCTGTGAGTCACCAGCGACAGCATAGGCTGCAGCCCCTGTGGCAGTGGGTTGCCATGGGCTACCATGTGTAGCCAGCAGCCAGCGTGAGCGGCCAGTAGCCAACGTGAGCGGCCGTCCAGAAGCCGGCGACTGATCGGCCTCACCCGGGAAGAGCGCAATGATGGTGCCAACTTGGGCCAGTGAAGCAACGTCCTCCACAACTAGACTGAAGAACAAAAGGACA
>NW_017731366.1:1747524-1753946 GCF_001890085.2 Hipposideros armiger | reverse complement strand
TCTTAACAACAAGGCTGCTGGTTCGACTCCTGCATGGGATGGTGGCTATGCCCACCAGCAACTAAGATTGAAGAACAACAACTTGGCTGGTCCCTTCCCAATTCCCCAATTTAAAAAAAAAACAAAAAACTAAGCAATATTGATACATTTCCTTGTAGATAGATATTAAATATTATTGGGGGAGGAATTCTTCTGGGAGTATGGAGTAGATGTACTTATCCCTATTCCTCCCTATAAATACAAACAAAAATCCTGGACACTTTACGTAAAACAAACATAAGACACTAAAAGGAGGAGAAAATAATACAGAATGGCTGAGGACTTGGGACCCATGGACAACAGGGCTGAGTTTCCTGGGTTTCCTTTTTACTTCATATGTCCCAAACTTGGACCCAAAGAAACCACCAACTCAGGACATCAATGGGTGCAGACCAAAAAAAAGCCTCAACAAAGGCCTGCTGTCTCTAGCCAAAGGAATAGGAAGGGGCAACCTAGTCAGAAAGAAAATGTTTTTTATGGCCGAGTAATACTCCATTGCATATATATACCACAGTTTCTTTATCCAGTCGTCTATTGATGGGCATTTCAGTTTCCATATCTTGATTATTTTAAATAGTGCTTTAGTGAACTTAGGGGTTCATATATCTTTTCAAGTTAGCGTTTTGGGTTTCTTTAGATAAATACCCAGGAGTAGAATTGCTGGGGCATAAGGTAGTTCTATTTTTAATTTTTTGAGGAACCTTCATATTGTTTTCCATAGTGACAGCCACTATTCTTAACTAATGGGAACTAATTTTATTTCAGGACAGCTCACCAAATGCAAGTTAGTGTTAATTAATATAGTTGGTAGTTGTTCTTTTCTGATACAGGGGCTTATATTCAGGGCCTTTAATCAGTAAACATGCCATCTAACTGGTCAATTCTGTTTTTACTCTTAATTCAATATTTCATTGAAATTTAAACGGTCAATTTATTTAAAAGTTGTATGTTTTTCACCAACATTTCTGCAAAACTGTAAATTTGATCCTCATATATGGGAAATATTAATATCAAAAATTTATGCAGCACTTTAGAACTTAAAAATACATTTACACCAGTCAATATTTACATTCCAATAACCCCTTAACTGGAATCATTGTACAGATTTTCCAGGGAATATAAGTGACTTTCCTAAGCTTACACAGCATTAAACCCATCAAAAACTCTAACCCACATGCGATAGGCCCCATTCGAGCGAATTTTCCTAGTCACCATACTGACTACCTGTAGGTGAATATTTTCAAATATACAAAGTAATACAATTGATTGAATGATGCTTTCATTAGGAATTGATAGTCCTATGACAATACCTTTACAAAAGATGAATAATTATATTTTAAAAGCAGTGCTTCACTATTTTTTCTCATGAGTACAATATCAGCTAAACATTATGGACATTTGAGACATGGGCTTAGCTAAAATGGGTAGTATGTTGTCACTTTGACTTCATCTGGAAATGGGAACTATCTCTGAACCCAAAGCATAAAAAACAGAGAAAAATGAAGAGAAACTTGTATCTGAAAATGATTTGGTAATTTCTCCAAAATATGAGCCACTGCTTTATAATTTATATCTCCCTGAGGCCTGGTATTCCTTAATCAGTCATACTCAGAAATCAGTATCTCTGAGTCAATGAATGCTTTCGGCTGCTCAGACTTCTCCACAGTAGGAGCAGTGTTTGTCATAAGGAAATGATTACATTAATTTTGTGCATGTTTTTAATCATTCCCCAGTTGTCCTCTCTCCCGCACTGGAGCATGTCTGTATCCTCATTATTTGCATTCTTACCATGTCAATTGCTTCTTTATTCTCTCGCTGAGTACCTCTTCTCTAAGGTGTGCCAGCAATGCATAATTGCCCATGTCCAGCCTATAGATCAAACCCAATCTAATTGGAAAAACCAGGAAAATACTAAGTAGGTTGCACATGAGTCAGACCTAATCTTGCAATGATTAAGCTATCTGATTCTAGCTTTTACATTTTCCTGTTTTCCACTTAATGTTCTCCCCATTATCTCTACACAACAAACACTTGCCAGGCCATTTTGATTTTTCGAGTGCAACTCCAGCTTCTCGTTAAAAATAGTCACAAAAATATTGCATTACTTAGAAGCCTAGGGGATTTGTTGCGTCCTTTTTCCTAACTTCTGAGTACCGTCCTGATGAGGCTACGCTGTGGCACTCAGGTCTTCCCTCGTCCCCTCCTGAGACGTGAACATAGCCATGTGTTGTTTCAGCAGGTAGTAGGTTGAGCCAATTTTGTACCCTATGGAGTACTTCCTAATATTATCTTTGAAGAGGTCCAAATTTGTGTTTGTAACAAAGCATCCCACAAATTCTTATTAAGTGAACAGAATAAAATGTGATTATAACAGGGCTAAAGAGGCACCACTGTGACTGAGAATTAAATCAGAAACATTATCAGAAGTTCTAGCCTAAAGGTCATGTATCATGCTCTTCACCTGGTTGGAAAGCTAAGGTCAATGCAGGGCCCTCAGGGCTGTCTGTGGAGGAGTGATTTAGCCCAAAGTTCCCTAGGGCTGGGATTCCTAACATGTGGTCCTGGACAGACTTTAGGAGCCCAGGAACGTGTAAAATGTGTACAATAAGGTGTCTGTTGTAGATGAGAGGCTCTCAGAGTGTGGTCCCAGACCGGCCACATCAACATCATTTGGGAATTTGGTAGAAATGTTAGAAGTTCTGGGGGTGTGGCCTCCACCTACCGTGTTTTCACGAGCCGTGATTCATGTTAAAGTTTGGGAACCTCTGCTCCAGAGGAAGGGTAAACAGTTTTCCTCAGGTGGTCTGACCTCACGTCCCATCACTCCCTGCCTCATTCAGTCCAGCTACACTGACCTTGTAACACTGTAGTCATGCTGAGCCTTGGGACCTTTGCATTGGCCATTCCCTCTGCTTCAAACACTCTTCCCTCATATATCTGTGCAACCAGCTGCCTTACTTTCTTCACAACATGGCTCAAGTTTTACTAACTCAGTGAGGGCTACTTCAGTCACCCCATTTTTAATTATACCTTGTTCCTCCCACCAACACCCCTTTCTCACTTTCTCCTGCTCTTTTTGTTTTTCTAAAAAAAGTCTTACATATTAGATAATTAACTGTGTATTATGCTTCTTGCTTATTCTCTATTCCCCCAGAATATAAGCTCCACAAGGACAGCAGTCTTGCTTTGTTCTCTGAGTGCCTAGAATGTTTAGCACATAGTAGGTATTCACCAAGTAATTATTAAATCAATGAGTGACTACTCAAAAGAATCCATGACTCTAAAAAGGGAAAAAAAACACTGTTGCAGAGGCAATTTGGTAACCTTCCTTCACAGAGGAATCCTTCCTTAGCGGAGATGGACTTACCGCTATCTCCGTGCTGTTTCATGAACCCAGGTATGTGCTATGTGGGAGGCTGGAGGTCAAAGATGTAGAAGAGGTTCAAGAATGATGTTGGGGATAAGTTAGAAATATTTGTTCAAATTCCTTGTTTGATTATATTTTGTCTTTCAGGTTATGATTTCTGAGTTTTTGAAATAAATACACATTAACTCATTTAATCTTCCTAAGAAGCTCAGAAAATAGACACCTCGCTTATTCTCCTTTTATAGATTAGAAACTGGGGCACAGAAAGGTTAATATTTTGTCCAAGTTTGCACAGAGAAGATGTATGGAAGAGAGAGGATTTGAACCTAGCAGTCTAGCTCAATAGTTGACTCTTAACAGCTATACTGTAGCAACTTAACCTTCCAAAGTTAATGTTATAGCTTATGTGTTTGCATTTAAAATGTTTTATTTTAATTTTTTATAGTTCTTTCTGCTAGGCTAAAAAAAATGTTAAAAGAAACACCATTTCTTATTCATCATCTCTAGTTAGCCAGTGCTTAGTATACTGTTATTGGATGGATGGATGGATGGATGGATGGATGGATGGATGGATGGATGGATGGATGGACCAATGAACAAGGAATTAAGTTTCAGGCTGGCTGCTTCATTCAGCTCTAAGATAAACAGTTTCTTGAAACTCCAGAAACGAATTAATTAGCTTTGGTTTTTTTCCTCAACTTAAATCTGTCAAACAAGCCTGAGGTTTTGTAATTGAAGGAAAAAAAATGTGTAGGTGATCAGATAAGAGAAACTGAATGACGGGGACATTTTCTCCAGGTTCTTTTATCCCCCAACCATCCTGCTTCCTTCCCCAGAAGATAAAAAGCAGCAACAGCAGGGGGAACAAAAGGTTGCTGGGCTGTGTGAGCTTGGAAGGATGAGCCAGCTTAGCCTCAACACTGGGCCCCAATTTCCATATGTAATCAGAACCCAATGATAAAAGTAAATTTTAAAAAGAAACAAAAAAAAAAAACAAAAAACTATGCCTAGAATTGAAAGAAAGCAAAAGGAAAAAAAAGCCAACTGCATATGGCTGCCTGACCATCCTAATGAGTCCTTTAACCCTATTCTTTCTTCTTGCCTGTATCTCAATTTATAAAAATGCTGTTTGAAGAAGACATTTGTTAACATTTAAACCTAAGTTCTTTTTTTTTTAAAGATTTTTATTGGGGAATTAGGGGGATAGGAACAGTGCAGTGTCACTGGCCCTCATATGTGGGATCCAAACCGGGGCCCTCTGGCATCCCAAGCGAGTTCTTAACCATCGCGCCACTCGGCCGGCCCCTAAACCTAAGTTCTTATAAACGGATGGACTCTCAGCAGAGCCCCTGAGGATGCTGTAAGACTCAGCCTGCTTCTCCCCCGGGGTGACTCCAACTTGCTAGTCTCATCTTCCGCCTCTGCTCCTGGATTGGCTGGAACAAGGAAGGATCCCACTGCCACGCTGGGCCTGAGTCTGATGCAAGCAAGGCTTTCCTCAGCAGACCACGGCTGCTGCCCTCAGCTGGGATGATGAGGCTTGGAGCCATTCCATCACAGATGCCAAATATCCTTTCTAAAAGACTTCAGTAACTCTTTTCAAAGTAAGCGGCGACACAGCTAAACATACCCGCATTTGAGAAATTTACTGGGCAGCAGTTGACTTCAGAAAGGAGGTTATTTATACTCATGAGAGGTATTGCCTGCACGTCAGCAGAGAGAGGGTGTGTCCTTCCACACCTGGGGAATCTCAGCCTGCATGGGTATGAAGACCATGCAGGCTACATTGTCATTATCTAAGTCACTGGCTCCCAGATGCTGGTCCAAGGGCAAATGCTGCTCATTTCCAGCACAGCCACTGGGAGCTTTTCAAAAACATAGATGCATAGGCCCAGCCCTGGAAATGCTGATTCATTAGGTCAGAGGTGAAGCTCAGGAAGCCATCTGCATTTTTTTTTAAGAGCTCCTTTGGTGATTCTGACACACAGACCAAGTTTTGGAACACCTTAGCAAGACTTTTGAGCCATATGTCATCTTATTATAGAATTGACTTTTTAAAATGAAAGTATCTTTATTTTTATTCTGAAATGTTGCATTCTCATGTTAACACTTCAAAAATCTAGAAAAACATAAATAAGAAACTAAAAGTGTCACTCAAGAAATTTCTTACCCAGAGGTAGTTACTGTAAAGATTTTGGAGAACATTTTTTTTTTTGCAAACAACTTGACATGCAAATATATGTAATTTTAAACAAGTGTCAGTTTTCTTAGATTAACTTTACACATGTGCACTAATCATTTTATTAACCAAAAGTATGTATTCCAACGACAGGCTTTAGAACACTTTCATAGCAGAATTAGAAATAATGTAGGAGCCTGCATAGGACCTCCAACAAAAGGAGTGCACTGTGAAAAACTGTTCTATAGTAAATATTTACTGAGTGATATCCTCCCTTGCTCCGTGCTAGAACTTTTCAAGTAGTACTAGCCAAAGTATCTGCTAGGGAACCACAAGCCTTCAAATATGTTTTCAGGAGACTTAGAGCAAAGGGAAAAGAAGACACGTGTTAGGGAGAAGGTAGGGCAGGTGAAGGGAGTAGTGTTGCCAGATAAAATATAGGATTCCAAATTTGAATTCCAGATAAATAATCTTTTAGTATAAATATGTTCCAATTTGTTTTCTGAAATTCAAGTTTATCTAGGTATCCTGTGTTTTTATTTGCTAAATCGGACAACTCTAGAAGAAGGGTCCCCAAACTTGACTAGGGCAGAGTTGGCCCAGGGTAGAGGCAGAAGGTGGACAGACAGATGACCAGACTCCAGGTCCGAGAACATGGTCATGGCAAAGTTTCACGAGCTCTGACGTGTCTCAGAGTCTGGCTCAGCTCTGCCACATTGAGACGTCAAACCCCACCCACCCACAAACCTCATGCCCCCAGCTCAGTGCATGTAACAACTTTCTTCTGGTTCCTAGAGCCAAACCACTAGCACCCACCATTCTTCTCCCACAGCCAGC
>NW_017731366.1:1697060-1747144 GCF_001890085.2 Hipposideros armiger | reverse complement strand
GGCAGTGTCACTGGCCCTCATATGTGGGATCCGAACCGGGGCCCTGTAGCGTCCCAAGCCAGTTCTTAACCATCGCGCCACTCGGCCAGCCCACCCCATCTCTTTTTATTGTGCGTTAAACCTCCTTCTACCAGAGCACCCTCTCAGGTTAAATAATTGTTTACTTCAGCAAAACTTCCTGTAGTGATGACTTTGATTATTCCTTTAGTTCCAATTCATTGGGCTTCTTTCTCAAGAAAACATAAATTTTCGGTGGGAGCTCTATTTATTGTCCTCTACATTTATCATTGTCTCCTCATCATTTTTATCTCTTTTTCCCTTTCCTTTGCATCCTGTGAAAGTTTCCAAATTTGCCCAGGACTTGATTTTATAACTTCAATTCTGATTTTCTTGCAGAGTGGATTTCGTTCTGCCATTGCATTCTTAGCATGCTTGGAATCTTGATTTATCTTACCCTATTCATCTCATCCCATTTTCTCTCTACCTCTCTTTATAGTTCCTGCTCTTCTCAGAGGCGATATCTTTTAGTACCCTACTAAAGGCCTCCCTCCGATGGTATTCTAAGCCTTCCTTCTGGCTCCTAGAGCCTGCCTGAGTATTCACCAATAGAAACTGCATGTGATTACCCTTAGTCCAGCTTTCAGTCTGCTAGTAGGCGGGTCAAATCCCTTTTTCACATCAACAGCAAAAGCAGATAGATGTGCCTAGCTTCTGTCCCCTTACCCACTATAGCAAAACTTTCATCTTGTATGGGTTCTGCAGGACTGAAATGTGACTATTAAGAAAGTCCCATTTCCTGTTTCTGTGCCTTGCTGGGGAGAAGCAGTCCATGAAAAGCTGTAATCTCCAGTGTGCTATGCTGCCAGAACCCGTCGTCTCTGCTTTACCTGTGCAGAAGGTATCTCCCAGCATGCACTTGCCACAATCTTTTCCTCACCCCCTTTCCTCTGTCCTGTGTGCTACCCATGAAGATTCTAATTCAGGAGGTTTGGGAAGCCAGATGTAGAAAGACCCCAGTTATTGTTATAGAGATTGGTAGAGACCTCTCATTTCTAAAATAGAAGACCCCAAATAAAGAGAGCTGAAGGGGCTTTCGTCAGCTTTCAGTTGAGCAAGTTATGAGTGAGATGCCAGGTGAATTTCTTAGTCAGGTTCTCTGCACCTTGTGATTGATTCTGGTTGTCTAATTAGTCCTAGCTTTTGGTAATGGCATGAGTTTCCAACTTTTGATGAGTTTCCTGTCTTCATGGGCATTTTAGCCAGAGGAAGCTAGCCAGATTCCATTTGAAAGCAGAACCAGAGAATATTTTTAGCTTGTTTCATTTTAATGTAGCCAACTTCTTATTAAGAGATTTCACTGATGAGGTAGCGTTAATTTGACCGTTGCCAGGAACAACAAAAATGTGCCATGCCTTGGTAAGCAGCTATAAGTCAGAGAAGATAATGGAGACAAAGGTGCATGGCTATGTTCTGGTGGATGGCAGTTCGATCTTTAATCCCACCCTAATGCATTGTAACAGAATCCCCAGCATGTAATAGAGACAACTGGGGGACCAGGCCTCAGGGTATGGAATGTACTTATCAGTGTAAAATATCTTGGTTTCAATTGTTTTATGCTAGATCCAAATGCCCTCAAGTTATAAGGTTTTTTAAAAACTTCTCAAATAATCAATAACTCCATCCTGTACTATAAAATATAGTTTGGATAAATCTTCTTTACTTTTTAAAACACAATTTAAGGCCCTTTCATGACTGGATTTGTCCTGTTCTTCCCCTCCTTTTCCTCAAAAGCTCTACCATTCATCCCCTACCTGATAGCAACACCAAACCTCTCCTTTCTGTGACCACATCAGCCCTTTCCTACCACTGTGTCTTCACACACGCTTTTCCTCCGCGCATGCCCTGTGCCCTCCTATACTTGGCAAACTCCTACACATCCTTCAGGCCCCCTGGGCAGTTTGTGGCTCCCTCTACTTTGTTTACTTAACACTTGGTACAAACCCCCCCCTCATAATACAAGTCATGGGCAGTTGTCCCTGTGTGATGTTCGATGTATACTGGACTGAATGAACAGAAAAGAAATAATGGAAGGGCTGCTGATGTGCTCACCCAAATAGCAGAAATATTAATAGTCTCTACTAGCCCCCTGCTCCTCCAGGATCTTGCCTGACCTTGTTTAAAAAAAAAATGGGGTGGGAGGAAACAAACTAACAGCTATTGAGTATTTATGATGCTGAAAGGCTTGCCCTGGAGGGGATGAGAAGTCCAAACTCTGTCACTTTTTAGCTGTGTGCCCTCAAGCAAGATTCTTATCCAGTTTCTTCATCTGTAGAATGAGGATAATAATAGAAATCTCCTTATAGGGTTGTTGTTAAAATGCAAGGAAACGGTATTTTAGACCACTTAGAAGAGTTCCTGGCTCATAGTAAATGTTTAATAAAAAATTACCCATTAATATTAATCAGTTGGAAAAGACAGACAAATTGAATATCCCAGAGTGGATCTCTAAGTGGAATAACAGAGAGGCACTTAGTCTGACTGGCGTTGAGGAAGGACATGCCAGAGGAGATGATGCTTGAAAGAAGCCTCCGCAAGGAGCCGCCTCTCCAGGACAAGCAGGCTGCCTTCTTCAGGAGGTAACTCCCTCCCCAGCCCAGCCTGCCTGGAGGACTAATCTGATTTAGGCCCCCACTCCCTAGAACCTGAACCAAAGGAGGGAATCTGGAGGAAGCCCCCTTCATCACCATCTAATCTGCACATCATGTTCCTAAGCACCTGGGAAGGCAATTCAGCCTCTCCAGGCCTCCAGAGCCTTACCTGTGATGTTCCTTTGAGTGACAGCGTGGAGCGTAAGTCAGTACGGGGCCTCCCTCAGCAGACCAGGTCACCCAATGCAAGGCAAAGATAAATGAGGGCTGTCCTGGACAGATGGACACTCGCTGTTTCCCCTGCCTTCCTATCTGGGTGCAGAGATCTGAAAGGCAAGTAGGGGACCGCGTTTGGAAATGCTGCGCCCTTCTCAGCAAGAGTCAGAATGGAAAAAGCAGGAGGCTGTATTATGGGAGATAGTATTTCGGGACGCCCTGTTTCTTTCTTTCTTGGATGTCCAGATTCCTCTCTGAAGTAATGAAGGGTAAACACCAGAGGGCTGCGTCCACAGCTCCTGGTTTGACTTGGCAGATTTGATTCTCTCCTGGTTATTTCTGTGACCGTGTCTCTTCCACTGGCCCCATTCCTCACATTCACAGCATAGAAAACTCTAAAGTTACTCAAATATTCACTCTGAAGATGCTCAAGGAATGCCTTCTATGACCGCTGGCTATACCCTGTGTGGGAAAGGAACCCTGACATGTTTCCAGAAAGCAATGCAAGCCCCAGGATCTCTGCCTGCATCTCTTTGTCAAAGTATGAGTTGGATTAATTCATCAGATTCCTGTGCTTACATGGCTGAAGAAATGGCAACTTTGTAGAAAAAGAAAGTGGCCAAACAGAAGCTGGAGGTAGGCTTTGGTGGCTGTAAAATACATGAAGAAGAGAAAAGCACCAAGTAATTTTTCCTGGGCATGTTTGCTTTGTCTCTGAACATTTTTTTCTCATGTATGTCAATGGGTTAATTGCCTTCTGACACTGACTGACAATAAGACATGTTCTCCTGCTAAGATTAAGCAAAGTTAATTGAAGGAAGTTAGTAATGAAAATATTGGACTCAGTCCATTCTGGTAGAATATGACACTGGAAATTATAGCCAGAGTGACTCCTACACTTGCACATCATGTTTCTAAGCTTCCAGGAAACCAGCCATCAGTCACCCGAGTTCTGTGTCTATCACAAACGAACAATGCGGCAATCTATAAACCATGAATCCTGAGTATCACTGGAGTACAGAAAGCGTCTCTAGAAAATTCATCACCAATGTCTTCAGCATAGAGGGAAGCCAATTGTTTCTATATTTAACCATAATTTTATTTCTGAATATTATCTCAGATGGCTGAGTGCATTCATTTCTCAAATATGTTTACCCCAAATACACAAATTGTTCGGTCTGCTCCGTCCTCCGCTGATGGAAACAGTGCCTGAGAAGTCACGAAGCCTGATTGTTCACTTAATTGGCTCTTGTGTTGTTGGATCTGTAGAGATGAAAAATGGGGAGGATGCCAGGTCTCCAGCCCTATGTGTAGTAAGGATCCTCGGAGCCTAATCGTCTTAAAATGCCAAAAACATTCCAATTTCTGAGGGCTCTTCGGCCAGCATCTGTCATAAATTCAAAGAAACTCCTACGATCACGCAGCCAGCAATGAAGCAAATGAGATTCAATTAGCCACTGGCGGGAGTATCATCTGCTGGTGGTAACTGGATGCATGCAGGAGCGTCTGTAACGCTGGTCCATGGAGAGCGGGTCCTGTATGGCTTACCCAGGCTGGTGCTGCTGGCAGACAGAGCCCTTCTCGGGCCTGCTGACCTCCTGCTCTGCCAGCTGTCCTCAACATGGACGGGACAGGTGTCCATGGCTCTGAAATAGAGGAATTTAGGGGGTCTGTATTAACCATCTAGATGTGTTCTTTAATTATTCAATGAGCATTATTCCTTCTTGATGGCAAAGCCAACCAGAGACTAAGCTGACCTCCCACATGAGTGACTCCAGGGCATTGTTTAAGGTTCTCCAACTTTAAAGGGATTCACCAGCTTGCTCCCGTAATACCTGAAATTTACATGAGAACAAAGCCTTCAGTTCCATGATCAGAGACATGACTTAAAAGGGTGAAAGAGTCCAAGGAGGGTGGGATAGGAAAGGAAGCAGCATCTGTTGAATATAGGCTAGGCCTTCTGTGATGTATCTTACAAATCTATTCTCATTTCATTGTCACAGTTGCACTTCCTGATAGGAAGGAGATGATCCACTTAAACTAGTAGTGGAAAGACTAAGAAAGACATTATTTACATAGCAGGGTTTAGGAAAACTAAAAAGTACAATGTGCTGGGATGAGCAAAAATGAAAAGTGTCCTCCATCTGCAAGGCAAGAGTTGAAAATGGTTACCAGAACCACAGAGAGGGCTCCTGACAGGAGATATGGCCAGGTACAGGGGGATGCAGCCAACCAGGAGTGACCCAGAGTGACAGCCAGAAGATAAGCTAACCCCTCCTCCTCCCACCCTCCAAGCTTGTGCTGGTGCTTTCTGTTGGCCAAACCCAACCAGAAACCGGACGGCAGGGAGGCCTATTGATGTATCTCTCAGAGCAGGCAAGGGAAAAGTGAGAAGTGGATCTGGAAAAGCACGTGGATGACACTCACACAGAGGTGTATTGTTCTCCCCGTTTCTCAGAGGAGGGATCTGAGGGTCAGAGAGGGCGAAATTCACAGTCAACCAACCAGGATTCAAACTCCAAAGGTCTCTCTGAGCCCCGAGTCAAATGGGCACGTTCTGAGTGAGATGGTGAACAGATGTAAATTCACACTAAAGTTCTAAATGCCTGAGGGTGGCAAGGAAGGAAAAGATAAGCAGGTCCTGAGAAATGACAGGATGGAGGGAGTGGGAGATACAGAGAATGGGGAAGGGTATAAAAGAGGAGCCCAGGGGCACAGGGAGGCAGACGACTGATTCCCGACCCTGAGGAGGCCTCCTCCTCTTCAAGAGTCGTGCACACCTGGCTGCAAGGCACTGGACGGTGCTCAGAGTTCCACCATCAGACCCATGGCCAACAGGTCTCTTATGATGAAATGCTAGGTTTTTAAGCCTATGTATTATTCCCCAAAATTACTACTATTTGAAGAAAGAATACCAGAAATTAGAAGTAAAATGCTAAACTGTTTTGGTCCTAACCTAGAAAGGAGCATGAATGAGTATCTTTGTGGTAAGGTCAGTATCTGCCGTGAAAGTGCTGGCCCTTAGTTGTTCTTGGGAGAAACTAAACCTAAGACAACACAGAATCCAGGAACCCCGTTGGCTGCTGGGAATGAGTTCTAAGCTTGAATTCAAGAACCGGAGTTGAAATCTTGGCAAGTCGTTTCCTAACCTACCTCAACGTCCTCCCACTATCAACTGTTTCTTACTCTATGAAATAGTGAAACATGACTAGTTGTTTTCCTGTGGATTTCTTGTGGAAATCAAATGGAATAAGGTATATTTGTAAACTACGGGTATACAATATGTAAAATACAAACTATCTTTTTCTATTATGCAGACCTTATTTAAAATTTAAAAAAAAACAAAAGCCCCCCCAAAAAAATCAGGAGTTGGATTGGGAGAAGTCTATCATATTGTAAGAAATTTTGTGATTATTGCCCCATTTCCAACCCCACCCAATACCTATAGCCCCACAACCTAGCACAGGGTTGAAATAGAAAAATTCACCTAAAGTGTAAATGTAACTGTGACTCATTTCTTGGAAATTTTCCTGACGCATCTGAGTGAAATGTAATAATAAACTAACATTGTCTTTCCTCTGCCTTGTGCCTTTCCCTGTCCCCACATTCCTAAGGAATTACTAAGCAGCCTGAGAGTTCTAGGCACATCCCTTGGTGGTGATTTGTAACATCTTCTTTTGAGTAGGTTTAGTCTGGGGACTGAAGAAAATCATTTAGATGAGCTGGGATCACACCTCTCTCTCCTTGCTATCCCCTCATATGGAGAACTTAGTCGTAAGTAGGTGACAGAATGATGCAGTCACCAACAGTGAGATGGCTCATTTAGCCAGCATCGCTCAGTGCCTTCTCTGTGCCAGGCCCTATACCAGGGGCTGGGGACACCAAGGTAAGTGAGCAGACGGCAGTGCCCTGCCCAGGAAGCTCACCCACAGCCCAGGGGAGTGTCGTTCAAGTAAACCAGCAACTGAGGCCCACTGTAATCTCTCCATGACAGGTCAAATCAGACATATGAATTAGACCTACATTTGAAGTTGTTTCAGCACCTAAACATAATTTAAAGGTAAAAATTTCAGACCTTGCCATCACATTTTGTCTACATGTTATTGACAATCGAGATGTTTCTCATCATCAGAGTATCTGGCATGACGTGGACCCAGACGCAGATCATGAGAGTTTTGTTACTAAAATGTTCCATGGGGTTATTGACCATGGTATTGACACAACCCAAGGAAACTAATTTCCCCTAGATGAGGAAAAATAACATCAAACTGTTAAAATGATCAGGTTGCCAAATAAGAACAAGCTACTACTTGACCCAAGAAATGTCCAATGCCATTTGTTGACAAAGCCACTGACTTAATTTAGCACATGTTTGTCTTCTACCAGAAAAAAAAAAAATCATGGGACACAGGGTTAGCAAAACATGCATAAGACAGGACTGATCTAAAATGACAAGCAGGGAGGGCCGGCCGAGTGGCGCGATGGTTAAGAACTCGCTTGGGATGGCAGAGGTCCCCGGTTCGGATCCCACATATGAGGGCCAGTGACACTGCCCTCTACAGCTAAGATGCTGAACAACAGCTCAACCTGGAGCTGGGCTGCCATGAGTCGCCGGCGACGGCATAGGCTGCACTCCCTGTGGCAGTGGGTTGCCATGGGCTACCGTGTGTAGCCAGCAGCCAGCGTGAGCGGCCAGCAGCCGCAGTGAGCGGCCGTCCAGAAGCCGGCGACTGATCTGGCCTCGCCAGAGAAGAGGGCAATGATGGTGCCAACTTGGGCCAGTGAAGCAACGTCCTCCACAACTAGATTGAAGAACAAAACGACAGCAACTTGTCTGTTCCCCTTCCCCCAATTCCCCAGCACTGTTCCCATCCCCCCAATTCCCCAATAAAAATTTAAAAAAATCTTTAAAATGACAAGCTGGGAGACCCAGGCTGGTGGAGTCCAAATTTAGATGAGGCTAAAACTTTCGCTTCTATAGTCAGAGACAAGATTTAAAAGGGTGAAGGATTAGAAGAAGGGTAGGCTGGGAAACAATGAACATAGACCGTGGAGAAGCACCATCCTTTTGTCAAAGATTTTAATCAGATATGTTACTAATGTGCCAAATTAAATTTCATAGTGACACATGCACAGATATTAAAATGCTGGCCCCCCAAAAAAAATGAGTTAAAATCCCAGTATTAATTTATGGATTTGAACTGGTTTTGAACTCCCGAATGAACCCAGAACTGAGAAATAATTGAGGCTTAGATCATAGACTTTATAATTGGGAGAAAATTTAGAGATCATTCTGACCAACCCCGTCATCCTCTAAGACGAAGAGACTGAGTGTCTGAGGGGTTAAGGGGCTTGGTCAAGGTTACCAGATAAGTAATGGCAGTGGCAGGTCTAGAGGACAGATTCTGTACTTGAGGGTAAGAAACCTTGACAAGTCAGGACATGAAATGCCAGAGGACCCAATAATGCAATCATATGAGTAGGGGAAAAAAAACAGCTATGTTAAAGTTTGAGGAAGTGGAGTTAATGAAACTGATGAATTAAAGTTAAGGCTTATTTCAGTAATTAATAAGAATCCTTTAATTGAGAATAGCCATTCTTGTCAACTCTGATCATAATATAAAGAAATTATCCACAGGTGAGAAGGTAGCTACAGATTCCTAGAGCAGCCTACTTCCTAAGGCATTAGAGACTCACTCTCCAGGAAAAATGGCAATGGTTGATACTACCCACCTTCCTCTCCCAGGTTTGTGAGAAACTCATATGCAAGCCCTACCCAACAGCACTCTTCTCTGGGAATCCCAAATCTCAGTGCCAGCCTTTCAGGAGGAAAGCACAGAGGTGCCATGTAGACCTCCCCTATGCCAGGCAGGCATCAGAACTGTGACCACGGGGCAGTATGTTCTTAGGCCACCTTCCACAGGTAATTCCCTTCATAAAATACTGCAGAATCAGCAAACTCTCAAAATGCCTTTCTGGGGGACTTGACTCATAAACACTATAGATGGCGTAGGGCCTAATGATACCTCAACTTTTGGATTTTACAGACTAGTTTATTTTCAAATAAATTCAAGGCACTCACTGATAACTTTCTACTTTGCCAAGTAAGTACATTTTAAAAACAAACAAGAAGGAACATCTTAACCCCAGAAAGTAGGAAGGAGATGTATAATGAGAAAAAAAAAAAATCTAGTACTATAGTTGGACAAATTCAATTTTATGAGCATCTATATGGCCCTCCTTTTTTAAATTTCGCACTGGACCGGTGAACATTTTGTTATGGTTATCTCCAACCAGTCCACAGAGAGCATTTGGAAACTCTGATCTTATTCCATTACAAAATACTTCTACCACCACATACATTTATCCAGACTATCTACTGACCGCGTTAACAGGAAACAGATCCCAAATAAGATAATTTGAGAGACTTCACCGAAGGCACTACTTGGAGAAGTGTGGGCAAAGTTAAGGAAAAAGGGAAGATGAGACGCCCATGACAGGCCCTAGCAGGAAGCTGTTACCACCTCCAGGCCTGTGGGCCGAGAAGAGTGTTACCAGGACCCAGGAAAGATGGAACCATAGGAGAGGGGGCAGGCTGGCATTGCAGTCACGCAGTAACAAGGCCACTTCCAGAAAATGCCATCTGGAGTCAGGAAGGTGTTGCAAAAGCATGTCTTGACCTCTTTCACCTTCTGTCCTCCAGACTCTTGCTGGGCATTTTATTGGCCAAACCCACCTGGCATCCAGGAGGCAGGGAGTCCAAGTAATATGATCCCTAGGGGTCAACCTCCTCGGCCTAAAACAGAGAGAATATTGCAGAACAGATGATGGTAGGGGGGAAGGGGAGAAATGGAGAACAGCCAAAACAAAAACAAATAATTCCACGATCATAATAGGTGATCATGCTACTCTTGAGCTCATTCAGTTGTTAAGAACATAAAACTTTATGGGCCAAACTGAAAACAACAGGCATAAGAGTGTTTTCATATCCTTACCTTTCTTCATACCGCTGTTTTCTTTCTCGTGCCATTTTCCTGTTGAAGATTTTAGTGCTGGTGTTTGAATTAAATTCTAGATATACATAAACTTTGCTCTCTAAAACTTGCTCATCCTAAATATGTTTGGAATTTATAACTACTAGCCCCTCAGTTCCAATAATTGTTCACAAACTTTGTCTTCTTGATTTGTTCTTAAATCATACCTAGTCATTTTGGAGACATTTGTTATGTGAGAGTGAAACTGATTTTAGCTGTTTCTAAGGAGGTAGGTAGCATAATTCCTACTGGTAGAAGGTTAAATCCCAAAATCATACTAGAGGCTGAGGAGACACTCAGCTCTCAAAGCTTCCATGAGTTATTGCTGATAAAAGGTGGAAGCTCTTTCTTTCTCCAAACCCATTAATTAGGCTCTGGGCCTCCAGAGGGAGACCCAAGGCCACAGAGAATGGATACACAATTGCTCTGAGTAAGAATGTGAAAGAAACTAACCTTCCAGAGGATGTCAAGGATTAGAACAGAGGAGGAAAGAGATGTAAGAAACCTGACTGGAAAGATTGCGTGAGCAACATAGCAGGAAGTAGGACACTCTGGAGAATAGTAGCTGCCTGTGGCAGGAGGAACAGAGGGATCTGAGGAACAAGAATGAGTGATACCTAATTCTATGTTGTATTCCATAATGTAATGCTTCCTCCATAGTCTCAAACTTCGATAAAAATCTTCTATGCATATGTCTGAAAGGATGGTCTGAGGGAACACCAAAAAGAGCTGAGTTTCACTTGTGGCTCAGTGTGAGGCAAGGAAGACAGCAGCTGTGGGAGGACAGACTCTAGCACAATTGAGATTCCAGCAGTCACGAAGAGCTATGAGGGACCAAGAGAATACAAGGTCTGACAATTAAGTTTGCAAACTCATCCTAGAAAAAAAAGTGCTACATACCCCATTGCTGAATATCACTATGGTCACCTTTAAAACACTCCCCTTGGGAAGCTATGCACCAATGCCAGCGCCTAGTCCACCCTTCAAAACAATTTTGGAACTCTTCTTCTGGAATGGCCATCAGAGCTGTGGTCCTATTACCATTGATGTCCTGAATGTCATCAAAATGTCTTCCTTTCAATATTTCCTTTGTCTTTGGGTAAAGAAAGAAGTCACTGGGGGCCAGATCAGGTGAGTAGGGAAGGTATTCCAATAAAGTTATTCGTTTACTGGCTAAAAACTCCCTCAGAGACAGTGCCATGTGAGCTGGTGCATCATCGTGATGCTAGAGCCATGAATTGGCAAAAAGTTCATGTCGTTTAACTTTTTCATGCAGCCTTTTCAGCACTTCCAAATAGTAAACTTGGTTAACTGTTTGTCCAGTTGGTACAAATGCATAATGAGTAATCCCTCTGATATCAAAAAAGGTTAGCAGCATCACTGCAACAAGTTTGTAAACTTAATTGTCAGACCTGGTATGAGCCCTCAGGAATTCACCGGACTCTTGAGGATGCCCGTGGACTGCCTCAGAAAGTCAGATAGGGGCTCAACCCAAGGCTATTTAAATCTCAGCTAACTTAAATATGACTTAAACATTAAATTCCAAAAAAATCACAACTATGGATCTGCTATTGATCAATGAGACCCGAGTGATTCAACCTACTACCTTTATGGAACTGAAGTAAATTCTAAATTTGTGAATTAAAAAGTTTTATGCTGCCTCTAGTGTTGGTACTCTGCGTTTTACAAACACATGACTTAAAAATTTATGTTTACCAGAAATTAGCCCTCAAAATATGTAAATGGAAATAGCCTTAAGTAAAAAGAAAAAGTGACAGATATTTCATTTTTTTCTAGGCCACAACACTATTACAATATTTGGACTAAGCTACTGTTTTGCTATACACAACACTGTTCACTCCCTTTTATTCTCCTTTTCAAACAGTAGTCTGTCAGATTATGGTTGTGTTTTAGAGTGTTACTAACTTACTCAAGATTTTTAAAATCTTTAAAATAAACCCATCTAACCTCACTATCAACCTGTTCAGTATTTCAATATTTATAATAGCATATAAAATTCTTTTTAGAGCAATGAGATATGACAGGAATAGTTCTACAAAGGAAGTCTAGAGACCTCAGCAAGAGGCTACCTCTGCTTTGAAGGATGGGCATGAATAAGTTTCTTGCTTTTCTGGACCTCAACTTCTCCATCAACAAATGAACAGGTTCAATAGTGATCATCTAAGGCTCTGTGAGCAAACGATAGCTGGCATTCTAAATCAATCCATGAATGACTCCAATTTTCTTTCTCTTTTACTTCTTCTTCCATGTGCTTGCTCTATCAATTTACCAGCAATGATGGGAGAACCCAGTGGTTAGCCATCTTAACCTTTGTAGCAATTAATATGGAAACACTGGCTTGATGGTTCTACTTTCATTTAAACTTGGTCCATTCATCATATCTAGACTAAATATGAGCCAGGCACATACTAGATTTCAGGGATTCAAAATAAGAATAAAATAAACCCTTGATCATGAGGAGCTTCCAGCCTAGGGAGAAGATGGAGCCTTCAGTAATTAAAGTTCTGTAATAAAGTTATATATAAAGCCTAAGGGAAGATAAATGCAGTGATTAAAATCCCCAATGGCGTGGAGGAATCAGAAAGTTCTAGGAAAGAAGGGCTCTTTGAACTAGCCCTTCCACAATGAATAAGTGAGCAGAACAGAGCACGCACGTGCAAAAAGGTACTGGTATAAGCACACAGCTTTGGGTAACAGCGAAAAGCCCAGTGTTAACAGACCGTGAGGTGTGTAGAAGGGGAAGAAAGTGAAGATAAAGATTGTAGACAGAAGGAGAGTCCTTTATGTCATTGTGACAAGGCTGTTAACTGTTCATAAATATCCATTTCTTTCATATGAGGACTCCCACATTGTAGCTAAGCATGTAGCCAACCAGCTAAGGACTACATTTCTGTTGGCCTTTCTGACAGCTTGATGTGGCCATGTGACTTAGTTCTAGCCAATGAGATTGTAAGAAGCAATAAGGGCCACCTCCACAATGTTCCCCTAAAAAGCTGGGGTATGTGTTCCCCTGGCTAAGTCCTCTTCCCACCAGCTAGAAAATGGAAACAAAAGAAGCAGCTATTTAAAACCTAGAGGTGGCAGAGTTGCCCTACTCAGCCCTGAAGACACACCTCTGAATGTTATTTGAGAGAGAAACATCTATCCTATTTAAGCCACTGTACTTTTTAGTCTTTTTATCACAGCAACTTAACCCTGTACCCTAACTAAGATGGCCACATTCTGGAATTTCGAATTTATCCAATAAATGGTAGAAGAAAACATAAAAGGCAGGAAGGGGAGTGACCTGATTAGGTGTGTGTATGTAGAGAGAGAATTGAAGTCGAGACACAGATTTGAATAGAGATAGGATGGGGGGCCCCAGGCTGTGAGAGGCTGCTCTCTGCCAGATACTGTACTGAGTGTTTCTCAGTTAATCCTCACAGTAACATTCAGGGATGTTGTTATTATTTCCATTTTACAGATGAGGAATTCTAAACTTAAACAGATTAAGCATACCAAGTCTCACAGCTGGTAAGCAAGAAAGTTGGCATTCACATCCAGGTTTGTCTGTCTCTAGGCTGGTACTCGACCCCTTGGCACCCCTCTGCCCCCTAGGTAAGAGATGACACAGGGGTGGGCATGGGGGTGAAATTGCCCAGACTGGGAGTGCAGAGCTCAACAGAGAGCAGCGGATGATATGAAGTGCATTTCAGAGATAGAACTGATAGGCAGTGGTAACTGACTTAGAGCCTCAGGAAACAAGAATTATCCATTCACTTGTTCATTAGCAAGGCATGAATCCAATATTTTGTAGATGTGTAGCCTGTTTTTGTTTGAAATTAGATTCAGGGTTTGTGTGTTTTTCCTTGGTCTTTTCAAAGCTCATTGAGTTTATTTTTCCTTCTCTCTCTAGGAGGCTGGTGACTTGTTCAGAGACTCTTGTAATGGGTGTCTCCAAAGGCGTCACCTCCCTCTGTTTCCATTAGGATATGTCTATGTTCTTTACCACATCAAACACATACCATGTGGAGCTTGAAACTAAATCTATTGGCAGACGTTTTGGAAAGCTAGAGGGTGGCGTATTTCACTCTGAGCCATCATTAACAAGGCATTTCATCCTTTGCTTGGACCAGTGGTCTGATCTGGAATGGCATTTGAAAATCTCTGTTGCCTTTTCTTGCTTGCACAGAAAGCGGTTTCATTAAAAATTGGTCTTCAAAATAATGCACGAACATTGATATATAAAATGCTGGTCATTGTCAGCCAAGAGCCCAGAGAAATGGCCAGAGGAAGAGTTTGGAAACCAGCTTAACCCTTCATGGTAGGTGTATTTATGTCTCTGAACATTAACCTCCATATGTGATGTATCTAGCACTTCACAGATTTGAAATCAATTCCATATTTCTTATGACTTTTTACCCTCTTAAGAGCCCTAATAAGTAGGCGTGGTAAGAATTATTATTTCTATTTCCAAAGAAGAAGTATGCTCAAGTGGTTAGCTGACTTGCCCAAGCTCTCTTGGTTAGTGTACTCTTAAAGCCCAAAGAAGGTCATTTATCGCCTCAGTCTGACCTTTCCTTCCATAACTATGGAACGCTATGTGGCAATATCAGAAAGCAAAAAGATCGAATCTTATATTTCATGATGGCCTCTACACTCGTACATTTGCTGTTGTTCAGACAACCCAGGGCATTTTGCAAACAAATGCCATTATTCCTAAAGAAATGAAAGCACCTAGAATATAAGAGAAACAGAACTAAAAGCACCTTTCAGATAATAACAAAGGTTTTAATGTGTTCCCAGAATTGGAGTTTCTCTTCCCAGAGCTGGTTATAGGGGAAAAAACATCAGTGACTGGCCGTGGGCTACTTGGTAGAAAGTCTGTATAGGCAGGGCAGAAATGTAATACAAAAGCAAAATGTTTTTTCTCATTTCAACCTCTGGATAGATCATTTCTTAAACTTCTAAAGCAATATTTTAACTCCTTCTGCACAGTGAAGCTTGGGGAACTGGGCTGACAGCCCTAGTTCTTACGTGTATCAGAGATGACACTGTTGAGAAGTTGTATGACACATCTAGTGCACAGTTCTAGACGGCCAAGGCTCTCCTGAGAACAGACATACACTGTCTTTTTCTTCTTTGGGTTTCCAGTGCCTAAGACACTAGGTGCTCATTAAATGTATGTGGGATTATAAGTAATCCCAATGAAAAACATGAGCCTCTGCCTGTATTTTACCAAAGTAGCATAGAACCCACTCTATTTTTTTTTTTTTTGCATATGACTGTTTTGAACCCAACAGGTCATTGAAGAGAATGCCCACTAATATAGCAGAGCCTCTGCTTCTATCTCCACCTGTCTCATTGGGTCCCATTCTGTCATTCTACCCACTCCTCTCTGCATTTCTCTTTGTCTCCCTGTGTATTTCTGAATCATTCTCTTTCTCCCTCATTCTTTCTCTCTCCCTCATATTCTCCCCCGCCCGTAAAAGTCTTTATTATTTTTCTTATCATGGATTAGCTAAGAAATAAACACAAATTATAAGTCATTTATAAAATTTATCATGAGTTATTCCTGGTAGGAATGATTAATACTACCGTTAGAATCAAAATTTCACAAGTACTAAAATTGTACTCCATAAACTTCCTTAACTAGAAATTAGTGAAAAAATGAAATGTTCCTGAGAAGATTTAGTAATGAAAAAAACTGATGTATGAAAATTGTACTTTGTAGAAAAGGGCCATAAGAGAAAAACTCATTATGGCCAAAGCTATAACCCTTTAAAAAATAACTTATTGATGACAAAAATGAATACTTGACATAAAATTTAAATGGAAAGAATTAATCCTGGTGCAGATAATTTCAGTAAAATAATGAAAATGGAAAAATATGAAAAACTATTAAATGCACTCTTTAGAAAATTAAGCAAGGGATTGAATTGCCCTAGTGGTTTTCACTACCATAAAAAATGCTTTCTTGAACCAAATTATTTAATGTTGGCATAATTCTGACTAAAATGTTTATATTTCAAATGTCCTTGGGGTCAATTAATTGCATCAGAACAACAGTCACTAAAATTTTATGCCAGTGACATCAGATATCTGAAAACCTACAAATTATCTCCTTAGCCAAGAAAATCTCTTATCTGCTCATGATATCTTCTCTCTCACATGAAGATGTTAAAATAGGTTATTTCCCCCTTGTTTCTGAAGTTCTATAATTCTCTATGATTAGCCAGATAAATATTAAATTCTTTAAATTTTTAAAAACAAAATTCCAAGTGAATATAAATAAAGAGATCATGAAAGTAGGTCAGAAATAAACCCAGGCAAAATTCCTTTTCATTTTCATACATAACAACAACAACAATTATTTACTTTATAAACTGAGAAAAAAAAATCTCCAGTTTTCATTCATTTCTGAAATTTTGCAAGATAGATTATAACACACTAATGGATATATAAGAATAGCGAGTTTGAGGTGAAGTCCTCAAAATCTGATTTTTCTGTATTTTATGCTGCCAGCCAGACAGAGTATTTTAAGTTACACTTAATATTGAACTAGTTACTTCATTCAGAGCAATTAAAAGATAATAAAGCACATTCAGGCAATTTACAAACAAAATTACTAATCAGATCATCAATGTAAACTTGAGTTAATTAAATAATCAATAGGTTTATGAATTTATTTTCTGTAATTTTTTTTCTTCAAGTTTTGGCATGCATTTCCAATTTTGCTTAAAACATTAAACATTTTTAAAGTTATTCCTATTTGAAAGCCATTTCATTAATTCCCATTTTTTGTTAAGGTGATTGACATGACCCATAGGTTGAACTTGACAACTCCTAGCAGAGTATGAGGGACACACACTCAAAATCACTACCATGGGGCCGACCGAGTGGCGCATTGGTTGGGAGCTGGCTTGGGATGCCAGAGGGCCCCGATTCGGATCCCACATGTGGGGGCCGGTGGCACTGCCCTCTGCAGCTGGGATGCTGGACTGCAGCTTGACCTGGAACTGGGCTGCAGCCCCTGCTGCAGTGGGTTGCCATGGGCTGCAGTGTGTGGCCGTCAACCAGCGTGAGCGGCCAGCAGCCAACGTGAGCGGCCAGCAGCCCCAGTGGCTGTCCAGAGGCCTGCGACTGATCTGCCTCGCCCTGGAGGAGCGCAATGATGGTGCCAACTTGGGCCAGTGGAGCACAACTAGACTGAGGAACAGGAGGACGGCAGCTTGTCTGTTCCTCTTCCCCTGATTCCCCGGTGCTGTTCCCATCCCCCAATTCCCCAGTGGAAATCTTAAAAAAAAAAAAAAAATCACTACCATGGAATAAATGACCCAGTGAAAGTTACCAGGACCCACTATTGAAGGATTACGGTCCTGGTTCAGATAACTAACAACTAGCCAATCCTGCCATTTCCAGGCGGGATGGAGCTGTCAGCCATCAAAAAGAAATCGAAAAGCAAATGTGGCCATTCTTACTCATTTTTCTGTATATTGAATATACTTGATAATATAAAACTAAACAGTCAAACAAAAACTTAGATTTCATACAGAATAATTTTTTTTAAAACATTCAGAGACAAAAAAACAAAACAAACAAACAAACAAACCATTAACATTCAGACCACTGGAGCTGTGTTGCTTTGCTTATTTTAATCATGTTGGCCTTCAAATGGCAATAAAAATAATAACAATAACAATAATCTCAGCTAACACTGAGGCACTCACTATTCTAAGTTGTATTTAATCTTTACTACAACCCCATGAGGTAAGTGCCATTATTATACCCATTTTACAGATGAGGGAACTACGGCTCAGAGAAGTCATATAACTTGTCTAAGGTCACACAGCTAGCAATTGTCAGACCCAGGATTTGAATACAAGTAGTACAGCTCCAAAGCCTATGCAGCGCAGCCTTCCAGCACAGTGTGGCTTTGGGTAAGAAGGATAATTGCACACAGAAATTTAAATTTTTTTCTACAGTAACTGATTGAGAACTTTAGGCATAAATTTTCTATTTAATATGGAAGGCAACTCTCTTGCAACTGTAAATCTGAAGACAATGATTTCTCGGGTCAAATTTTATAATATGTGCTTTCCTACATGCAGTTTTATTTTCTCATCTTAAAGTTTCTTTTTCCTATTTGATTACAATTTAATTGCTGTGTGAAGTTCAGTGTTCCTTACGAATTCTAGGTGAATGTCCTTATCTTTTCTTCATTCCATTTATGGGTCATGGATGCCTTATCTCTTTAAACCTAACCACAGTGTTGTTCTATCTATTTGCATTTTGAGAGAATGGAATGAGAGGACTGATGAAATAATATACCAGCACACTCAATTATGTCTCCTTCATCCCCAACTCCCCCCAGCTCAACCCTTTACAATTCTGACAAGTCTTTGAAAGTGACCAAGTTCAGAAAGGCAATTCTGTACTTTAAACCACTGTGTTTAAATGAAAAGGTGAGGCGGAAGCTAAAAATTAAAATAAGTTCATTTTCTGTTAAGTTTTGCTGAAAAACCATTCAGTCAACCTCTAATAATAAACTGGAACAGCATTTTATTCATGTATTCATTTACTTACCAGTTATTAAAGAAGAGCCTGCTACTTAATATCTGTTGCATCCAGTACAAGGGACCCAAAGTGAAATAAGGCGTGACAGTATCTGCCCCCAAGCAGTTCAGGACAGACAAATGTGAGAACTAAAGACGTACAGGTGCCGTGGTGGTGCCGTGGTAGTTCTGTGAGGGTGTGAAAGAGGAAGCATCAAATCCCCTTGTTGATGGTCTGGAGAAGTTTCCTCAAGGGTATATGATATTTTGAGTCTCGAAAGAGTTTCCAAGGGAAGCCCGGGAATGAGGTGGATGGGGGCACATTCAGGCAGTAGGTACAGAAGACAAAAATCTCCAGGCTTAAAACCACAGGGCCTGTTCCAGGTTCCACAAGGAGCTCAGAGAGTGCTGTGCGGGGAGGGATGGAGGAGAGGCGGGGGGGCAACCAAGCCCTCATCACAGCAGGCCCTGCAGGCCACGTTAACAAGTGTGTACTTTCCGAGGGCAGTGGGAAGCCATTTAGGGTTTTCAATAAGAGAGTTCCAATATCAAATTAATATTTGTGAATGCTCACTGGCTACAGCATGGACAAGAGGAGCATGAAACTAAGGGCAGGAAGGCTGATCTAGAGGCCATTAGAGTGAAGAATGTTGAGACTACACTAAGGCAATCGAGAGAGCTACCGTTGTCTACCTCCCACCTGTATGGTTTTAGGAGAAGATGCCCCCTCTGGGCTTGAAGCCCCACTGGCTGGGTGCAGATGGCTCCCACCCTCAGCCAGGCCCTTTGTGCAGTGCAGTGGCCTTGACAGTGGTGTGAGGGTGAAGAGGAAGGGGATGAACATGGGAGGTAGAATTAAATGGACTGTGCGAGGCAAGGAAAGGATGAGTCCAGCGCGGCTGCCAGATTTTTAATTTAGGTGAATCTGTGAGTGATGGTAGCCTCTACTAAGAAAGAAAATTTAATAATAAAAATACATTTGAAAAAACAGAAAGCCATGTCTAGATAAATGCTTTCAATATACATGTGCTAAAGAATCCAAACATAATTGTCCTTCAAGAGGGGCCTCTCGGTGATCTGCAAGTGCCTAATTCTACCAGGGTCGAGCTTCTCTGTACCTAACAGCTGCCCCCACTGCATCAAATCTGCTCTTTTTTCCCCATTAAGTGATGAGAATGTGGAAAAGCAGAGGGCAAGTCCTCTCATAGAGCCTACTGCACTTTTCCCCCTTGCTGAGAGCTGACCGAGAATGTTATAAACAGAGTCTGGGGCCCCTAAGCCTTGGGACCAGGTAGCATTTCGGGCCCTTTCCCTTGTATTCAACTGGCACAGAGCAGGAGGCCTGTTCATCGTCTGACAGATCATAATAACCACACCAGAAGTTACCAAGGAGATGATGAGACATGAGGGCTGAGGTCATGGATGATTCCTTTCAGGAGCTCTAGCAGTAGACATAGTGTCACATGAAGGGTTCTAGTGGCTCAGGATGCACTCATTATTGGTTAATATAAGACACCAGCAAAAGTAACAGTACCCTCCTTTGGACGGTATATCAGTCAGGATAGGCTAGGCTGTGCTGTGGTAACAAATAACCCCAAAACCTCAATGGCTTAGAACTGTCACATTAAAAAAAGAAAAAAGAAAAGAAAAAGGAAAAAAACAAACCAACAAAAATGGAGAAAACCCAAATGACTTTTTCTCACTCATGCTACATTGTCCCTGGAAAGTTCTGTATATGCTGAGTTGGAGCACTGGGGCTCTGGGCATCTTACACCATCAGTTGTTATGTGGTCCCATCCAATCACTAGGGTCCAAAAAGTGCAATTTGTCCATGTGTGCAGAAGACAGAGCCAGAAATATTTGGTGAGCAGCATCAACATTAACAACTCCCCACTTCAGAAGAGCTCATCATTTCCTTAACTTTATCATCTGGATGTGAACAGGGAAAGAAACTCTCACAACTTGGAAATGTGTAAAGCAGAACAGGAGGATGTCATGAGTAAGTTGTGAGTTCAGTCTTACATTAAAAGAATAACAATTATAGCAGTGACATTTCACAGAGCTCTTCCTCTCAGCTGTGCACCTTACATTATCTTCAAAATGATCCTGTGTGAGTATATTATGATCCCCACTTTAAAAATGAAGAAACTGAGGCTCAGAGAGATTAATAACTTTACCAGCAGGTCTACCTGACCTCAAAGCACCAGAGATGCTGTAAATGGAGATAGAACGTACTATTTTCCAGGTCTTTTAATTTTTATACTTCAGTTCCATAATATCACTCAAATTCTAAATTCTAATTCTACACAAAGGCCTTAACGAAGCCGGGTACATATGTTTGGCTGACTTACAAATCTATTCAATTAAAAGCACTTGTGGGCGTGAACTGCATGAACACAGAGATATGAAATGACTATCTGTTTCACACCCTCAACTGCTTGAAAAAGGTATATATCTACACATAGATATTTATGAAATTGATCTGTATGTGATTAAGCTCCTTGGAAACCTTGAAAATCCAAGAGCAAATTTGTACAAAGTGTTCAACTATAATGATGAGACTATTAAGTATGCTACATTGTTATTCTACTGTTGTTTTTTGAAAGTTGTCCTTGTGCCAACTTTCCCTCTTTTTAGACGACAAAATGGTAGTCCACGGTTTCTGAATATTTATTCAGCACTGGAGCAGAAACTTTGATGGGACAGTGTGACCCTGACAGGATTCCAGCCCTCCAAGTACTGGCCATAACTGATCTAACCTTTGACCCTTGTTTCATGAATCCTGTTGGGTTGGGAGCCCAGGGGGCAGCTGCTGGTGGCCTACTGACAGCATCCCAGAAGCGACACTACTGATCAGCATCCATCCTTCCGATTGGCCAAATAAATCACATCATCTCTCCCCGGTATTCCTCCTCCTTTCCCTTTCAGCAGCATTCCTTAGCAGTGTAAACAGTGCCATTTCAGCAATTTTAAAGGTGACTTCCAATAAAATATGTATGCAGATTTACTTCAGGGCTGGTAGGCTGAGCTATAAATTTATACCAGGTCAACCATGGAAAGCCCTTCGATTAAAAAAGAGGAAAGAAAATACAGAAAGTAAACTTTCCACCGGCATTTATCTTTGGATGGGAAAGCCGTTTGGGCCTTTTTCGTTTTTCTTTTCCTCTTTTTTTCTTTCTTTTTTTTTTTTTTTAATGCGAAGGTATTTCTTCTTTTTCTCTCCTCTTTTTTAATGCAAAAGGGAAAAAAATGCCCATGAAGAGCAACCGACTGGAGCATTTCAATAGCCTGGAAATAAAGAGAAATCCTCAGTGTTGCAAACCATGGTTTTACATGGACCCCTCGCGTGCTCTGGGCTGCCAACACGCACGCCTGACAGCCTTCACTTCTCGGGTGCAATTTGAAGCCCTGCCATTCGTGCTCCCTGCCCCTCACTTATGAGAACTGAGGGATTAGCAGAGCCTGAGACAGAAACCCTGCTGAGCCTCCAGCATCAGTGCCTTGGAAGGCTTTCTTCTCTTTCTTTCAAACCTAGGTACCCATCTCTTTCAAGGAACACTGTCCTCCATGCCCATAAACGGGTAACCTTTGGGCTCTGCCAAACAAGGACTGCAGATTGCTTCGTACATTTTATTTGCCAAGAGTTTATTGGAGCCCATAAAACAAATTTCTGTGGCTGGGAAACCGTACCCTTTCTATTTGTTGGTGCTGTTGTTTTTAGTCTAGGCTGCAGTCCAAAAATTTGCAGCATGAGTGAACTGTTATGTTCTGCTTTCTAGTTTTATTTGGCCTGGAGAAAGCAAACAAATGGCAATGCTTAGTGTAACATTGTGTATTAAAGGTTGCTGGTGTTTGGTATTAGCCTTATCATCTTCAAAATAAAATCTTGAAAAGGGGCAGTACTAAAACATTAATTCCATGGTGTATAAAACAGTTCTTTGCCAAGTAGCAAAAGCATTAATACAATCCAATTTATCTTCATAACAACACTGTGTCTAGGTAAACGGAAGATACGCTTATCCCATTTTATAGATGGGTATACTGACTGGGCTCAGGGCCCATCCATCTAAGGTCACACGCTGTAGTATCACAAAATCAGCCTGCGGTGGGTCAGCATCCGTCGCTGTCCCAGAGTCCTTGCCCTTGGTGCTCTCTCCCTGGCTTATAGGATGTTGGAGATCGGTAATACTTCATGCGAAAGCCACTGTAGGCAAAATCTGTGACCACTCCCTATTCATTTTACAACTATTAAAATGTATCCCTGATACCACCGAGTGGCCCATATTTACCAGAGCTTTTGCTTTAGTCCAAAAGGGGAATTGAATACTAGAGAGGAGGATAAAAATGGCACTGAGAACTACAATGACAGGTCATGCTTATTTCTGGAACGTAGCATGTACTTCTGAAGAGAGAATTCATCTGAAAACTGTGGTCTGCATTAGTGCTGTTTCAACTGGGGAAGGGAATCGAGAATTGCAGGTGTCAGAGATTTGTGGTGGCTGGAAAGATGTACGGCAAAAGTAACATAGCAACCATGTCCCTTCTTTGCTTTCATGCCCGAACTCTTTCAAGTAACCTGACCCTGTAATTCTTGGGAGATAAGACACTTTGCAGAATGTTGTGAGGGGGACCACTGAAGGCAGAGAAGATGCTATGGACTGACCTGAGCTCAGGCCTCACACCTAGCACGTTCTGTGTGATCATGGGTGTGTGGTGCCTGTGGGTGGCCTGCTGGGTGTCAAGAGCACTGGTCATGTCAAGAAAGTAAGAACCAGGGAGAAGCATGAGCAAAGCCTTTTCTTTCTTTGAATATAGCTTCAGGCTTCATTTTTTTGATTTTTTTTTTAATCCTTATCATGGCATCCTTTAAACTACCTAAGCATGGAATTAGCCTGGCAATCGTATTGTATTGTGTTGTGTTGCGTTGCGTTGCATTGTATTGTATTGCATTGTATTTTCTGCTATTTGCACAAATATGTTAGGCACAGAGAGTGCATCACATTTTAATATGCTTTTTTAAGTAAGCAAATACCTGACACTTCTCTCACATCCCCCTGAGGCACCTGTTCCTCACTATGATCAGAAGGAAAGCACAGTAGCACACAGTGACGAGGAACACTAGTTGATGCGTAGCATCCTATTGCCGACAGATGTGTCCCACACTGTCACCTAAAACCATGGAGGTTCACGGGAGGAAGTTTCCACAGCAGATAGAAAGGTAACGAGACGGCAGGAATCAGCATCCTCCAAAGATGCAACAACTCTGTCAACCCCAAGTGCATTATAAATACCATAATGAGAGAGAATTCGAGAATTTCAAACAGAAACGCAAGACTGCTTCCTTTCTGAGTACTTGGCTAAAAGGACCCATGGCTTCTATGGGGCAGAAAAGCTGTTCACAGGCACTGCAAATTCTTTATCTTTGGAATTCCCCATTTCAGTATAACTCAAATACCTCCAGCTCTTTCTTTCTTTCATGTTATTCTCTGGAACCTAGTGTAAAGTAAGCTCGGAGTGAAACCGTTGTGTTCCCCAGTGAGGTTGCTAATCCTTTCATTTTCTAATAGGGTAACAGCTATATTTGCTTCTTTTTAAAGCAACAGCTGAAGCAGAAAGGGTGTGCGTGTGTACTTTACTAAGGACATCTGTGTCCCAGCTGCAGAGTCCCCAGCACAGCCTCTGACCCTTCCCTTCATCGCAGCGGCTTCTCATTTTATCGCAGAGGTGAAAAAGTAAACAGCTCCAGAGATTTGGACGGAAGACCCCAGGGTAGCTCTGCTATCTGTTAGCCTCCCCAGACCCCCTCTCGGCCTCAGGCTTGGGCCTAGCAAGCTGACATTGGGCTTCCTACGCGGGCAGTGAGCCACTGGAACACACGGGCAGGGCACAGCTGACCAGACACTAATGGGACCACGGAGGGCACAAGTCCAAGCCCACAACAGCAACACATCTGTCAGCTTGAACAGCCCACTCCAGGTGAAAGGGCTCTGCCAGTTCCAGACTAGCAGAATTATAGAAACAATAGCTGCTCTGGGCACAGAAAAGGTGCTTGATCTGAAAGGAAATGCTGTTAATTTCTGATGATTTTCCTGAAAGCTGGACATAGCTTCATTTCACAGAGTAATGTATTAGACTTAGAGTATAGCTGGAATTCTTTATTCCAAGATCTTAAAGACCTTTGTAATTTCATTAATCCCCATGAGGGAATGCTCTGAAATGTTGGCTTCTCTACAAGAGTTCCCACCCTTTGACTCAACAATCCCAAATATAAGAATTTCTTGTGAGGGACTAATGCAAATGGAGGGAATATGTGTATAAATTTGTATATGTACAGAGGGTGCCACAAAAATGTATACACGTTTTAAGAAAGGAAAACACTGTATTAAAATTTTAATAATATATACTAATAACAAAAGATGAATACAAGTCACGTTTGACTTTTGCAATTACAAGAGGTGCTCAAAGTGGCTACCATCAGCGTCCGGACACTTCTGTACAGCGAACACTGTTTGGTAGACTCTTGTGGTGAGCCTGTAAACTGTCCCAACACCACAGCAGAAGCAGCAGGACTTGTTGCTGTGCGAGGCCTCCCGGATCTTCCCTTGTGCACATCACACACAGGACCATGCATCTCACACTCATCACAGATGCATGCAGTTGTTAGGCGTGTGGGAGGTTCTGATGCAGACTCACGCCTCCATTGTCGTACTTCCACGACATTCTCGAATTTCAAATACCACTTCAAACTGGTCTTGTGCTCCTCGAACAACAACCGTGCTTCTGCCATTTTCTTTGACTGTCCTGCCTGTCACATGGTGACACTAGCATTCATTTGATTGACGCCATCTTTTGAGCAAATGTCATACTACACATTGCTACCGTAATTCAATTCAACTTTGAAAAGTAATACATAGATATCTCTTAAAACGTGTATACATTTTTTTCGGTGCCCCGGGTATGTGTGTGTGTGTGTGTGTGTGTGTGTGTGTGTGTGTGCGTGTGTGCATGTATTTATATATACACAGAATATTATATATCTAGAAATATATACATATTCAAAGATGTTCCTTGTAGTTTATCTTAAGCTTAGAAACAGCCTGGATGCTCTCTATTAGAAACACATTCACTGAACCACAGTAAAGTCTCTCAGTTGAATAATGTTCAGGCATTATAGATAATACATTTGAAGCTATAGTAGACTTGAAAATGTTCATGATGTAATAAGTTTTTAAAAAGAAAAATGCAAAATCGTTTTTATACTGTGGATACACTTATGTAAAAATAATAAATGCATATGGACAAGACTTGAAAGAACATAGAAAAACAATGGAGGAAAAATCTTTGCTTATAGGAGTGGGACACTTGAGAAATATATACCTCTTTTTCTTAAGTGTTTATTTAATGTCATTATAATGTTGCTTGAGTAACAAAAGAGCAACTTAAAAAGAATAGTTTCCCACTTTACATGGCAACTGCTTCCTACATTATCTTTAGTGGGAAATGTCAGGCACACACTCCGGGGTGCTGTGAGAGTCCGACTTTTTCGAAGGTGTAAAATTTGGAAGGTTTTGGGTAGAAGAATCCTGCAGAGATAGTATAATGTATCCCATAAACCCTACTGGAGACACATCTAAGCTCTGCCTTGATTTGAAAAGAACCTGTTCTACCCACACCCCACGCCTTCTTCTCCACAAGGACAGGACACCTTGGGGTGTTAGGCCTGTAGCACTCTTTCCGACCCCCACCGCCTTCCCCACCTGAGTCTGAACCTCTTGGTTGTAGGACAATCAGGATGCTCCTATGAGGCATAAATTTGATGTTTCCAAGTTAATGTATAACTAAGCAATCAAAGCACAAGTGGTTATTGAGCATCTGAGATGTCAAAGGCACCTTGGAAAATACGTGCAGTGCTACTTCCAAAGAAACAAGTATTAGCTATACATTATCACATTCGATCCTTAAAGCAATCCTCTAAAATACATTCCATGAATACCCCCATGTTACATATTAAGAACGTGAGATTTGAAGATTAATCAGCTGTTAAACGGCATGAGAATTAAGTAGCCTGTGGCCCCAAAGCCATACGCTGAGAGACCTAAGCTCTCTTCCTTTCTGAGGGCTCATCCAGGTACTTTTTAACTTCCTACATCAAAGCCCATGAGGCCTTCGCTAACTAAGCCAGTGATTTCCTTTAACTTGCAGATGTGTAACATGAACCGTGAACTGGGGACCCTGTAGAACGGGGTCCAGGTCCTTCCAGCATGGAGGTGACCTGTATCCAGGACAAACAACTCCTGCAGGGTAATTAGAGAGCAAGAAGCTGGCAGAAGGCAGAATAATAGCTTGCTGCGGGGGTGTGTGTTTCACCAAAAATTCATAGGCCATGAACTCACCCACGTAAAAAGTGATGCCCAAGGCTATAGAGATTGGAGGTGGAAGACAGATAGGCACCTACTTACCCAGAGATCAAAAAGACAGCTACAAATAATAGCTCCATTTGGACCAAGGAAGCAACCTTGAGCAAAGAATCACTAATAAGAACCACCATCTGGAAGCTGAGGGCCTTAAGCAAGGGCTAGAAGCACCTACAGACAAAAAGTGTGTGGGCGCCAGCCCTTGAGGGGCTTGTTCAGGATTTGGGGCTTTGGCGAAGCTCCCTGAGTAGCTTGAGTCTACACTCGCAGCTTCTGCCAGGTGCAAGGCTTGTACTGCTAAAACCTTCGCAGCCATGGTTAGAGTGGGCCCTGTACTTGAGTCAACACTGCATTTTGGACTTTGGAATAAAAGGAGGACTGCAGAAGAGGAAGAGACAGAGAAGGCAAGAACATGAGAACAGGAGTTTTGATAGAGAAGATTGTCCTTTGAGTGGAAACAATGAAAGGGAAACCGAAAATGGTACTGTGACTGCCCTGGACACTGGACCTTTGCCCTGGGTCCCTGTGGACCGGGTTTGTGCAGGGCGATGTGATGAACAAATCATGAGCCCTGGAGCCAAGAGAGACTGGGTTCAGGTCCCAAATCGCCCACTTCCTAGCAGTGTGACCTTAGCGAAGTCACTGTTGAGTCTCTGAACCTGCATTTCCTCATCTGTAGAATGAGAACATCCTGGCCTCCGAGTGTTGTTGTGAGATATGAATGGCATAAAGTTCACAAAATACCCGAAATATAAGTACTCAGCAAGTTTAGGTCTCTTCCCCTCTTTTCTTCTGAGAGTCACCCTTATTAACTAGGAGACTCACTGGGCCAGTCAGAATAGCATTATATTTCAAATGTAGTGTTCAAGAGCCCGCGGTAACAGGATTCTCCAATTCTGTTTCTCAGAGAACATTAAAGGTGATTAAAATACTAAATGTTCTTTCTTATCCTCTTTCCTTCCCTCCCACCCTGTGGTGTGCTGAATTTCTCCAGCCAGTTGACGTCACATTGGTAGCTGCAGTCACCCATGGTGGGAGTATTTACACCATGGAACTTGGCAAGCACTACAGATTGGGGCTCCTTTTGGTTTCCGGACAGCTGGGTTATCAGCACACCACAGCTCCAGCCTCACAGCTGCTCTGAAGCCATTCTCCTTCACTCTCAACTTCTCCCACTCACCCACCCCCAGAAGAAACTCCTCCACTCACAAGCTTCACAGCTTCCTCCCTGCTCCACTCCCCTCCTTCTGGCTTAGACTTGAACTTGGAGACCCACTGTGCTTCTCCCCAGACATGGTGGACAGAAGAGAACAAGGGCAAAGGCAGGACTGTCTTTGGTGGACTAGGAGAGAGTTGCTGTCAGACTGCAACTAACTCCCGGGTTCATGGTAGTTATCCCCCAAGAAGAGTTTGACGGGGACACTGATCACAGTTACTCTGTACAAACTTGTCCCACTTTCTAAAACTAAGGCTAAAGGACTCTCCACCCTGGAACCCAGCCCAGAGTTCTTTGTCTTAAAAAAAAAAAAATCAAAGGAAGCAACTTATTTATTTTGTGAATGAGGCTTGCTGAGTCCATCTTTACGTTCACCTCAGGGGCCATGTCCCCTTACGACCACTGCTTTAGATGGTATCTGGCATCGGTGGTTCCTGCCTATGTTTCTTGTCAGACCTAACCAGACATGATTTTACCAACTCCCTTCAGTGGTCGACCAGGGCTCACCTGTGGCATGAATGACCCATTATACTACCTAATAATAAACCCAAGAGAAGGAGGACCACCAGTCAAAGTTTAACTAGCAAATAGTTTGCCTGGGGATGTAGGTAGTTGTTTTTTCCCACTGAGGCCAAACCAACGGGACCATCCAGTTGCAAGGGGTGTGCGCCATGTGGTTTCTCTCCTGAGGTCCCTGAGAAAGCTGGTCTCCTAGATTGTATTTCTGTCCTCCCTTTAGTATATACCTTGTGATTGGCGAGTGTCCCAGGTAAGACAGCACCAGCAGTCAGCCGTCACTTGACATTGAGATTTTTGTAATTATTAGTAAAATTCCAGATCATGAGCTTCTCAGAGCCACTGTGGGAGCAAAGAATCTCCTAAGTCCTTCTAAAAGATTAATTTTTTTCCTCAGACTACATGGTGAGGCAAATATATTTAATCCACAGGGATGGCCTTAGGCAAAGGGAAAGCAGGAAAGCAGCATTTTCTTGGTGCTCACTGTATGCCAAGCACTGTTTTAGGCACAGTACCTCATTTAATCCTCACAGCAAACTGACAAGGAAAATACTATTCTAAAAGAAAAACACACTCCTGTGTGTCTCTCCTCTACCCTCACACTACCCTACACCACTACCTCACGTCTGACACCAGATGTGTGGGTTTCCCACACATCAGGCAATTTTGCAGTTCCAGCTGGGTGTCCTATAGTTTAATTCAATTCTCATGCTATCTTCCTGGAATTAGCGTCTGATCTCACAGGTAAAGAAGGGCTCAGCCCCACAAGACTGCCCCCACTGCACTCAAACACCAGCCGCAAGTCCAGGTTCTTACCTGTGCATGGTCTGTAAATCGGGGGCTCCCAAGAGCCCCGCCTTGGGTTCAGTGAATTTGTTTGAGCAGCACATGGAACTCAGGAAAACAGCTTATTTACCAGATTATCTGTTTATTATAAAAGGATATAGCTCAGGAACAGCAAGATGGAAGCGATGCGTAGGGCAAGGTGTGGGGAAACGGACACGGAGCTTCTGTGTTCTCTCTGAGCCCAGTATGCTCTCAGCACCTCCACATGTTCCCCAACCCAGAAGCTCTCCTAACCTGCCCTTTTGGCGTTTTTATGGAGGTTTCATTACATAGGCGTGATTGATTAAATAGCTGGCCGTTACTGATTGAACTCAATCTCCAGCCCCTGTCCCCTCCCCAGAGGATGGGGAGTGAGTGGGACTGAAAGTTCCAACCTTTTAATCACTTGGTTATTCCCCTGGCAACCAGCCCATCTGTCCTTAAGGGCCTTCCAAAAATCACCTCATTAACATAAACTCTGGTGTGGTTGAAAGGGGCTTGTTATGAATAACAAAAGACAGATGCTATTTCCACTTTTACTGCTCTTGTCCCTTAGGAAATTCCTTAGGAAACAGTAGGGAAAAAAAGGTTTTAGAAGACCTGTATGAGAACTGGGAACAAAAACCAAATAGACACTGCTTGTTGTAAGTCATAATATCACAACTATTACAGTCCCCATTTTACACATGAATAAAGCAAGGCTCAAAGACGTGAAACAATTGCCCATGAGCTAACAATTGGTTGGATAGTGGTTAAGCCAGGATTTGCACCTCAGTCCATCTGGTATAGAACCCATGTTCTGCCCACTAAGGTTTGCTATGCTGCCTGCCTATGTGAGAGTTCATCACCTAGTGAGAGGGCCTGGCCAGGAAGAGCCTATGATGGAGAAAACGCTGTCTTTAGTGGGGAGTCAAAATCAATGTTGTTGACTGGCAAAAATAACTCGCCAAATAATCCACAAGAGAAAAGGTTTATTCAGGAAAAGAAAAAGAAACGAAAACCACCACCGCAGTTCAAGAATGCACACCTCCAACATGGGGCTCCAACCGGCTGCCCACATGAAGAGAAAGTACTCTCTTTCCAAGATGGCTATTCCCATTTATTTATCATCGTCCCTCCCCCAGAATCTACCACAAAGTTAAACAGGAAGTCAGGATTACAGAGTTACCAAGGGACCCACCTCCACCCACAGTCCTCCCAGCTCCACGGTTAAGCATCCTAAGATGCCAGTTCACTTTTATCAATGTGAACCAGGACTTCTGTTCCCAGTATTATGGGTACCTTGCAGCAGAGCAAAACTCATATAAAGAGCAACCTGAGCAGATGAATAAAATTCCACCCCTAGGTGTATATCCAAATGACTTGAAACCAGAAACTCAAACAGATGCTTGTAGACCAATGTTCATTGCAGCATTGTTTACAACAGCAAAAAGGTGAAAACAACTCCAGTATCCATCAGCAGATAAATAAACAAAATGTGGTAAATCCATTCGATGGACTATTATTCAGCTATGAAAGAGGAATGAAATTCCGATACATGCTACAACATGGATACACTTTGAAAACATTATGCTAATTGAAATAAGCCAGACACAAAGGACAAATATTGTATAATTTCACTTATGTGAACTATTTAGAAGAGGCAAATTCTTTGAGACAGAAAATAGAATAGAGGTTACCAGGGGCTGGAGAGAGCAGGAGATAAAAAGAGTTACTGCTTAATGATTACAGAATTTCTGTTGGGGATGATGAACAAATTCTGGACATAGATGATGGTGATAGTAACACAGCATTTTGAATATACTTAATGCCACTAAATGGTTACACTTAAACATAGTTAAAATAGTAAATTTTATTTTATGTGTATTTTGCTACAGTAAAAAAAGCCTTTAAAATTAAGCAAAAAAAAAAGTGATTGAAAAAATGTCTCAAAATCTTAATAATGGCCCTTCTCCCTCTCTCTCCTTCTCTCTCTTCCCCACCCCCACCCCCACTTATTGGCATTCTCTAATTTTCCTTATTGCTTATGTATTCCATGTTTTTTTAAAAAAACACCTCTAAGTTTTACTTTTCAAAAGAAAGGAAGGGACAAAACCAATATAGTAAGATTTTAAACTTGATGCTCCTATCTATTGTACAAAGCACCTTGGGAATGCAGAGGACACTATCTGGGTTTTCCTAGCCTGGCAACAGCCTTGTATCTGGCTTGTTTGGAGGGCTCATAAGATGGCGGCTACACATCATTTTGCCCTGGGAAACCTCTCCCGGAAGGGGCGCAATTGTTCTGCTCATTCTGCGGAACTTCAGCTCTGTGCTGCAGCCCTACACAGGGCAAGACATCCTCAGCCTCCAGCTTCAAAGAGGCACTTCTCCCCGGATGCCGCTGCCCAGCTGGCCTGGCAGCTTCCGCAGAAATGAGAAGAGTCAAGACAGAAACCCTCCAGCAGAGAGAAGGAGGGATGGAAACACCAGGGAGTTTCTTCCCAGGACCCCCTCTCTCTCATAGCACTGCCAACACCTCGCAGCAAGTCTTCCCTTTTACTTTCTGCCCTTGATCTTTCAGAAAGATTAAGTTAAATCAGGGAAAGCCGAGGAGCTAGTTTTGTTGTCTCGGTGAACTGGCCTCTGCTGCCCTCCCCTTTGTGTGTGGGAGAAAAGCGCAAACAGCACTGTAGCCGTGTGTCTCAGAATTGGAACTGTGGACGGAAAAGGGGCCTAAAAACCTGACAAGCTCAGGAGACTGAAGATCACCACAGAGGATGGTGCGAACATAAAAATTCCTAACTAAGTGGGCCATGGTGGAAGTCACATCTCCAGCTTCCTCATTAAGTTAATCTGTGCCTTTTCAGTGGGCCTGTTCTTTGTTTTTGTACCTAAGATAACATCTTTAATCCTTTTTCCAGACCAGAGGTGAAAATTGCAAAATTCCTCATTATTATGCTTATCTCCTGATTACCATCTCTTTGTGCTGTAAAAAGTGAACTCTTAGCTATCCTGCACCCACCCGTGTGGGAGGAGTACCCGTCTCTCCAATTTACTGTTATCCAATCCCAGAGATTTCCCCACTATCCTTTCTCCCACCCCCTTAATCTATTACCAGTGGATTTCATGTGACCTTCCTCCTTTGATTTTATGTGTAAAATAAACTGTAAACTGCCATTTTGGGGAGCATTTTCCCAAGCCATTGAGATTTTGCTTCCCAGCAACTATCGACAGTTTGGCTCAAATAAACTCTTATAAGTTTTCTCTTAGGCTGGATATTTTTCGTCAACAGAACCAAAATTTTGGAAACGGCCCCTGCCTTGGAAGTAGATCCTCAGGCAGGGACCTGGGACATTGCTAGTTTGCCCAGGGTTTTGCCCTGATCCAGTTTGACTGAGGAACTAACTGAACCGCTAGGGGAGGAGGGCGGTGTGATGAGGGCCCATCAAATCTGTCAGGTGTGGCAGGGGTGCTCACCACGCTCCCGGGAGCCAGGTCGAAACTGCAAGTCAGAGAGATGTCCATCCTTAATTTGAAATTCTCTTAACTGTTAAGGGGCACATGTGTGTGGCTTCTAAACAAGGTGCTGAGGATAAAAGTTGCCATTTCTTTGGGGATTGTACCCAGAAAGTTAAATCTGGATGTAGTTCAGTCATCCAGGATGGCACCAACGTGAAAAACTTCTCCCGTGTCTGAGAAAACTCACGGCCACACCCTGGAATTTCATTCTTTTGTTTTCAACCTCTGAGATCCTGGGATTTCAGAATTAAACCAAGAGTTGGGACACAGAAAATGTTAACACTAAACCCTAATTTTCCATGTGTTTTTCTCCTTTGCAGCATCCAACTCCCTACTGCAGTGACCTACTCATATACATATACAACATATGCAGAAGTTTATTCTCTAGGGATACTGAAATGGAGATTTCGGGGCTCTGGGCCCAGTAGCGTGCTAGAGGCACCACATAAGGGCTTAGAAGAGCCCATTGTACACTTCTCTTCCCAACTCTGTTCCCACATTCACATCTCGTTTGGTAGCTTGAAATCAGCCAAGGGAGGGTATTTACACATAGAAATTAGCAAAAGCTAGAAATTAGGGTGAGTTTTTGTTTGTTTTTGGAGGACAAGTATAAAAAAGCTCAAACTAAGAAGAGAAAGATTTAAGTTTAAATCAGAGTACTGATGGTAGGAACCTGAAACCAACCTTGTTCCCTTTCCCAGCCCCAGAATGCAGCAACCAGACATTTACTACCGGGCAGGGGGTTGGTGTATCTCTGGAAAACAAAATGGTCCCAGAAATAAAGACCTAGATGGTCAGTAAGTCCCACAAGACTTTCAAGTAGCTCTTTTTAGTTCCTTATTTTAATCATGAACTTTGATCCAACTTTTATCAGAGATTTGTAGAAAACCCCCAACATGAAAGCAATTAAAACATATTTTAAAAGACAGAGGAAACACATAATTAGGAAAGCAAAGGAATACAAAAATAGATGCTATTGCAACCGTAGATTTAGAATAGTAGGTTGCTGTATTAGTTATCTATTACTGCATAATAAATCACAACAAATTTAGCAGCTTAAAACAGCATCTATTATGTACTAGTGTCCATGGGCCAAGACTCCAGCCATGGCTGAGCTGAGTTTTCTGCTGGGGTCTCAACACGCTGCAGTCAAGGTGTCAGCTGAGCTCTGTTTCTTTATAAAGCTTGTGGTTCTCTTACAAGCTCATGTGGTTGTTGGCTGAATTATGTTGCTTGTGGTTTTAAGAGGTTGTAGGTCCCTGTTTGATTGCTGACTGTCAGCAGGGGACCGCTCTCAGCTCCTAGAGGCAGATGTAGTCCTTGGCAGGAGGCACTGTCACGGGCCCTCCCACAGATGGCAGCTTCTTTCTTTGAGGCCATTGGGAGAATCTCTCACTCCACTCTGCTAAGTCAGAGTCTTATATAACATAACATAGTTCTAGGAGTTTAAAGTCTACCTTTATAAACAGTATGACACAGCCTAGTCTAGGGAGTGACTATCTTACTGGCTTTGTCATATTCTATTGGCAAGTCACAGGATCTGCCAATTCAAGGGTGGGAGATTATATTAGAGGATGACTCATTGGGCCACTTTAGGGTATGTCCGCCACAATTGCCATAGGAAAGGATCAGAGAACAAGAAAGAGCCTAAAAATTTGAAGCCAAAATAAAAGCATTAAATAGAAGAGTTGCAAGGTAAAGTTGAAGAAATATCTCAGAAAAAAAGAATAAAAACATCAACAAAAAGAAATTTTAAATAAGGAACAAAGGTTTAAAAAAAAAAGTTAGAATACTAATTCAGGAGGCCCTCCATCTGACTAACAGAAGGTCCCAAAAGAGAGAAAGAGAGGAAGGAAATGTATCAAAGATCTGACATAGAAACTCATCCCAGACCTAAACAGAACAAGTCTACAGATTGAAAGGTGCCACTGATGCTCAGCACAATAAATGGAAGAGGGAGATGAAAAAAGAACCCTGTCAATAAGGCACACAACCATGAAATCCCAGAACACTAGGAGTGAAAAGAAAATCCTAATCGTTTTCAGAGAGGAAAAATTGATCAGATACAAAGGATCGAAAATAAAAAGACGTCATCAGACTTCTCAACAGCAAAGTTGGAAACTAAAAGATAATGGAGGAATGCCTTCAGAATCCTGAGGGAATTCATTTTAACCTGAAATTCCAAGCCAGGCATACCACATCTCAAGTGTGAGGGCAAGAAAAAGGTATTTTTTTCCATATTTACAGGGGAAAAAAACAAAAAAACTACTTCCCATGCATTCCTGATTAGGAAGTATATTGAGAATTCATTTTTGGTGATGCACGGGAGCAAACCAAAAAAGAGGGGCACATGGGCCACAAGAAATAGGTGATCTGAGTCCAAAGAAAGGTGTAGGGAAGGCCTGAACATTGTAACAGGTGTACAGAGAAACACTCCAGGCTGCAACAGCAAAATAGAAGGTTATGGGAGAAAAGTTCCCATTAAAGAGAGATTAGAACACTTGGATTATCTATTGTGATTAAATATTTGGAAAATATTAGTAATAGGCGATTTGACAAACTTTTTGAAAATTTTGGGGTAGGAAAAATAGTAATACATACATAGACCTACACCTCAGCCGAGGGGCAGGAGAAGGCAACTATTACCTCCGGAAAAAGATGAATCTGTAACCTTAGAACACTCCTTACTTAGCTCAGTAGTAAGATTTAGTCTTAAAATTTACAAAAATTGTAAACACTGACTGTTGATTTAACCAAATCTATCGGCTATGGGAAAATTTGGAAGATTTGTTTTTCAAAGGTTTCGGGGGTAGGTTAGATAGATTGCTTAATAACAGAAATAATGTTGAAAATTGGCCAAGCAGGCAATAGCATTATTAACATGCTAGGGAGAAATGTGGAGAGACTGTATATTCCAAAAGAAAAAGGTAGTGAAAAGAGCTTAAATGGGTTGCCTCTGGGAGGTAGGAATGAGGAATGGAAAGACGATTGGTTTACTTTTCATACTGTTTGGTACAGTAAAAATAAGAAAGAGAGAAAAGAAAAACTACGTAAATGTATATCACTCTGGTTTAAAAAGTGTTTTTTAACTGGTATATCAGAGTCCATCAAAATCGGTAAGAATCAAAGTTTTTCCAGCCAGAATAAAACAAACAGGAAATGCTGAACAGTTAGAAACAGTCCCACCACTCTGTTTAGTGGGTTTAACAAAGACAAACCAAATTTATCTTCCTTTTGTTACAATTTCCACACTGATTTTGACAAATTTCCCTGAGTGCCTATGCTCCACTACAAATTACTTATTTTTCTGAGTCACTCTTGTCTAGACTGCTAAAGTGGGCCCTGCTCAGTGTTTGGCGGATGGGAATTGTAGGTTCTGCTCAGATTTGTTTGTACAGCACTTCCTCCCTCGAGGGAAGTACGCATTATATGTGAATGAGCTCTTTACAGCTCTGCATAATTACCGCATTTGGAACAATTCTTCTCTTCAAAGGTTGGGTGTTTTTTTTTCTTTTCTTTTCTTTTGGTTCCTTCTGTTTTGCAGCCACTGTCATCGTTATTTTGATGCTGTGGTTTAATAGCGGCTTCAAATGCAAATTTGACAACACAAGCTAAACATTATGGCTGGCAAACAAAGGAACAAAACTTCCATGCCAATTTTGAGGGACTCCACCTGATCTAGAAAAGCAGCCATGTTTTAGTAGTAAGCCCAGTGTACAACTTTGGCTTTTGTATCATAAGAACAGCCAGATTTTTCTGAAGACATTCTCCAAACCTGGGCTCCAAAATGGAGTCTTAAGTATTTCCTCTAACTCCATGTTTTATAATTCTAACTTTGCAGGTAGCCGAGATCCAGTTGGAGACTTTTGTTTCCCAGTGAATCTGTTCTTCTCTTTGGATCATTTATGCAAGGGTGAAAAGCCAATTAGGTCACAAGCGGAATTGCCCAGGCAACGGCCTATCAGAGCAGGAGTAGAGCTGGAGCTCCTGGTTGGCACAAGCTTTTAGCCTTTAGCTGCTGGTCCATGGGAAGGGTGTCTGTCCAGGGGCTGAGGGACCAGACAGTTGGGAGACCTGGGGAGCAGCTACAACTAATTGGTTTGGGAGTATTTAAATGTTTGATAGGGCTGTATCTGTGCATGCTGATATATCGCCTCTGCACAAATCACTTCCTGTCTATAATATAGTTACTTTTGTACATGTCTCTCTTTCCCTGCTATCTTAATAAGATCCTTCAGAGGAGATTGGGAGCCAGACTCTTTTCTGTGTATGACAAGAGTGCTTTCCCTGGATGAGTGGATGAATGAATAAATGAATTACATAAATTATTTCTTCTTTCAAGGTCTGGCTTCCCTACTCTTGACTTAAAAAGTGTTCTCTATTGAAATGAAAACATGCCAAAACTTAGGTAGGGAGGGACTTTTTGTAATCTCAAACCTAGTCCTTTGGGAGGATGATAGGACATTGAAATAGCCATACAGGTATCAAACCTTTTTTCTTGAAAAAAGTTATCATTGCCATAATGGATGTTTGAGAAAAAGATGAAAGTATATTATTCCTTGTTAAGAGTTTGTTAGTTTTGTAGATGAATGTGGAGTACAGTGGGAAAGACTTCATGCTAAAATTTTTTTGTGGTTTTTGATTTTGAAAAAAATGGATACTACATTGGTAGTGTTTTAATTTTGCAGTGGTTTAGGTTTAAATTAATACAAGAGAATTGAATCTTAAGCATTACGCTGGCAAGTCTTTGTTTTTTCTTCCAAAGCTAACTGAAAAATAGAAAAGGAGAGAAATCCATAAATAGTAAGGAGGAAATTAGGTGAGTAATTGTTTTGTTTTTTAGATCAATTCTCAGAACCCAAGAAGTTACCAAGCTATAAGGATAGGGACATGTAAAGAAATATGATTTTTATCTAGGTCATAAAATTTACCACTGTTTTTCTTCCTTAATTTAAATGTAGAAATAATAGGTATCTGTAATTTGCCAACTGAGCAGGATCAGAAACATGGCATCAGGGGTTAAAACATTTATTTTTTATCTAGAGAGAAATTGGCATTAAAGAAATTTATCAAGGGACTACATTTTTAAAGCATGCATTGCATGGCTGCCCAGAACAAAAAGAAAATTCTAGTATATTAAAGTAATAATTCCTTTTGAACTATAGGTATTAATGTAAGATGATAGAAACAGACCAAAATAAACAATTTTCAAAGAAGAAATGAAGGCCACAGTATCATCTTGCCTCTCTAATGTTTTATTGGTTGTAGTTTTAGCTACTTGTGTTCTCAAAAGAAAATCACCTAGAATTCTCTTAGCTCAATCTGAATCTCTTAGCAAAGTTGACTTACTAATATCACACTGTTGATAATGAATCAAATGCAGGATTTTTCTTTCGAAGCAAGCGAATGGTTTATTTAATGCAACAGCTATTGATCATTGGAAGTAAATAGTAAGTTACTATAACTAGTCTACATTAGACTTTGGGATATTTTTAGTTGTTCTTTAATAAGATTCTGAAAAGAATTTGTGTTTCTCTAAAAGCATGTTTCAGGAGCTACCATGTTATAGACTATTGCTAGTCACTGAAAATGTAGAAATAAATAAAGAAGATACTCTGTGTCATTCTGGAACTCAAGCCTTAGTGTAGGGAATAAACACTTCCTCAGATAATTTTACAATGTCTGAGAAGTTTCATTATAGAAGTACCCCAAGAGAAAAATACCCCCCTCTTTGCTAAGGGGAGAGGCAGGAGTGGCCAAGGGAAGGTCACTTAAGCAACCTCTGAGCTAAGTCTGTAAAGAAATGGAGACATTAGCCAGCCAGGAAGGACATTCCAGACGGGGAGAAAGAAAATGCGGGCAATGCATGTGGAATTACAAGAAGCACAAACTCAGACTGGAAATCCTTAGAGGAAATTCAATATTGAAATTAATGGGACACACAGAGTCTATAAAACTCCTTTCAGAAAAATCATACATAGTAAAATAATTCACATTTTCCTTTTGAGGGTTATCATTGCATTAAGTTCTCAGTTGCTGTCAATAAAAAATATGTGGAAAACTCCCCAAGAATTAGCCATAAAAATACTTGGGAAAATTCCATCATTAACCATTATAAGATATTTCTATGATGTTTAATATTTCTATCCTTTAGAGAGTAAATAAAATGCTAAATGGCTTATACCCATAAAATATGACAAAGATTTGCTATGTTTGAATATTTTTTGAGGAGTTACATGTAGTCCATATATGTATCATAATATATACACTTCAAAATTACCTCCTTATAACATAATTTTCCTATACAAATGGAGAAAAAAATTACGCTTACATCAGTAATGTTGAATTTTCATTCCTTATAAAGTAAAATGTTTTCCTGTTCTCAAATACTAAAGTCCTCCTTCTGAGCCCAGCTAAGAGTTGGGCTCGCCCAAGAGACATTGGACTATCCTTGCTTCCTGAATTAATGTGACAGTCTTATAACATTATATGACATTCTGACCCTAACTCTATATACCTCATTTTCCTAACTGTAAAATGAGAGGGTAGACCAGATGACCTCTGAGGTTTTTCAGCTTTAACAGTCATTCTACAACTTTTTTATTTCAAGCTTGGTATCCCAAACATGGCATCCTAATGTCTTTCCCAGCACATGTCAGTGAAACCACTTTTTCGGCACAAGTCTCAGCCATGGAGATCAAGGGTCTTATTAACTGTAGCCTGCCTTGTCCACCTCACTTAGGTCATAATAATATTTCTCCACCCCCAAGTGGAGTACATTAGACTAAGACTTTCTTTTATAGACTTTCACCCAGCAAGGGTAGCTCATCAGCCTAAGTCCAAGTCGTAGTGCAGAAAGTATATGAGAGACTCTAAGGTGGTAAACAACCAAAGTATATAAAAGCTTTCTCCCGACAACCCCCTATGGCTCCATTACAGAAAACAACAATCACCTACAGGGAGTGCTGTGTGTCTGCCACTTGATAGCATTATATTGTGTCTATTGAGCCTGCCCCACCCAATCTCTCCTGACTGGGTCTAGAGCAGTGGTCCTCCAAGTTTTTTTATCACAATCCACTTCATCAATTAATGTACAAATATATTCTTACATGTATATATTGTATGAGCTCATTTATTTATGAATTATATTCATGTGATATCAAACTAATAAGTTATATAGATTATAAAATATATACAAAAATAGAAATTTTAAAAGGAAGAGATTTTAAAAAATTAATAGATAGAAACAGAAGTTAAAATATTCTTCCTGAATCCTCGTGGATTATCTTCTTTGCCCAATTTTGAGACCATTGACTTAAAGTGCTGACTCTTCTGCATGACCCAGAAATTTACATCTTAAATTAGCCCTTTACAATTTTTTGTAAATCTTAATAACTTCTTATTCAAAATCTTAAAATACTTGAGTATTTTTAAATCTTAAGTTTTGATATTTTTTGTGACAGGCAATCAGTTTCACTATTTTCAATAAACAAAAGAGGTAACTGAGGGTCCGTTTTACCAGGCAGGTAGTATCAGATCAAGTCATTATGAGTAAAATCCTTGATCTACCCCCACCCTCCAAAATCTTGCCCTCATCACCCATTTTTCTCTACCATTCGTTTATTGGATCCTGAATATGCTTTCCTTCTTATTGGGAAACTCATTGAGGTAAGACAATAAGATAGTGATGCTGGTTCAGAAATAAACACTCTAGAAAGTATATAATTATCATTATTTTCTGATCACACTTTCTTTTCTTTTTTCTTTCCTTTTTAATTCTGTTACCCAGCTTCATCAGTCAATTCAGTCACTGGATTGAACCATTAATAATTTTTGGCTATTTCCAAAAATCAGACCGATATAAAAGATAAGATTTTGGTCTAAAGATAAAAGAGCAAAGGTTTACCATCCCTGAGACTATTTAAAGCAATGTATCCTAGCATTCTGGCAGTAAATCCAAAGAGGATTGACAGCATCTTTATAATCAGTGTATAAACAATTTATATATTAAAGAGCACCATATGAGCCTATGGATTTTAGAAATTGATTTTATTTCATTATAGACCTTTCTCGTAGGCATTAGTCATTCCACATAGATTGAAAGTCAATGTGATGTGCTGGGCAGGGCCTTTGGAGGACTTTAAACCAGAGTTCTAGCCTCCACCCCATCATTAACTTGCTGTGTGACCCCGAATAGTTGACTTGCTTAACCTTAGAGTCTCAGTTTCCTACTCTGCAAAATAGGCCACTATTAACCTCTTAACCTTGTTGTGAAGATGGAAAGTCTGCACAGCTCTTAGTGCACTGCCCAGAACATAGCAGATACCCCTAAATGGCAAATATTTTGCTGCCCTTTGAAATTCTTAAAGTTTATGATTTGTATCTCTTTTATTCCCATTTAGTCCCAGCATAGTATCGTCTCTGGAGTTCATGTTCAATATTTTCCATTGACTAATACCGGTAACCTCCTACCCTTTAATTTTATTTAATTTCCCAGTAGTAAATGATGCTCTGATGCTTCTTACATTTTGGAGAGTAAAGGCACAATAGTTCGACAACTATATGACAATAACAACACAAAGTCTGTTTGTGCAGTCCTGTCCACTTTCCAGCATATGGGACATCGATTCCCAGGGTCTGAAGTTATCTGAGCTCTAAGGTACAAATGAGAAATGGAGGTCCTCTAATCCTGCTTCTACCAACAACTGTGTATGATAGATCCGCAAATCCTTTCTCAGGGTCAATCCCACAATGCAAGTCTCTGTGTCTGGGAGGTCAGGCCTAATCTTCCCCATTTGGTGATTTAGGTAATCCTCTGGCCTTCATTTTTGGGGATAAACCTTATCTAATTCCTGAGAGGAAAGCAGGGAACATTCGTTTTCTATCCATATATGGCCGGATTAGATTCTGTGTGACAGTGTGTGTATGTGTACATGAAAGAAAAGCAGGAAGTCAGCTGACTCTTCTATAACTCTCTGCCTTTATTTTTAAGCAGCCTGGACCTGAATTTTAATCTGTCTTGCTTTGGGACACAAGAAAGCAGATTCTTCAAAAATGTCAGAGAGAAGGTATAGCCTTGCCATCTGAAATGCAGAGAGGCTCCCTGAGATGACCTGGTTATTGGTTTCATCACCATTGAATGGCCAGGAAGACCCATACTTCTTGCCTTGATGGTGACTGACAAATACTTTGAAAACCCTCTCCACCTGATTCCTCCCTCTGAACAGAAAAACATATCAGATTAATCTATGCTGAAGCAGTTCTTGCCAATGTTAGAAAGACAGCTGTTAAATTTGCATAATCTGTTTGGAAAGTGGCATGTCGTAGTGGACAGACATTTTGGTGTTTTTCATTTACTAGTTATGTGACCTTGAAAAAGATGCCTAAAATATGAGCTCTTGCTTTCTTATATGTAAAATGAGGGAAGTAAACCTACCTCACAGATGTATTGGGAGAATTGCTTGAGGGAACACATGTAAAAAATGCCTGGACAGTCCGTGGCACATGGTAGCCATTTCATAGGTGTTGTTCAATTGGCATCAAATTATGAAATGAAATTTCCCGCTTTGGTTTATCTTCCTATTTCTATCTCATCCCTCTAACATGGAAATTTGACAGAAATTTTAAGTTCTGTTTTTTTTGTTTTGTTTTGTTTTGTTTTTAAGCTTGCCTGACTTATTTTCCTTAAGGACAGAAATACAATAACATTATTTAAAATTTTTCAATAATTTCCAAATTTAGGCAGTTTAAGAATATACTGAATTTTTGGAATATGATTTCATGTGAGAAGTAAAGTTCAAATACCTCTTTCAATGTAAGAAAAAGGGTGACATTTTAGCATAAGGTAAAATGTATTCTTGAATTCACAAAGAATCAGCAATTGGCTAGTACAAAAGAATTACGCTATTGCTTAAAAGGCAAACATAAATTTATCTCCAGAAGAAAACTATATTAATTGAGCTTGGAAATACTGTTGTATTGTCAAGTATAATAATCTTTTTTTAATTATTATTTTTTATTGTGAAATACACATTTTTTAGAATTAGTTTCAGCTGTACAACACAGTGCAATAGTTATACTTTTTACCCCTTGAGGTGACAACCCCCTTCCCCCATTAAGTTCTGTTTTTAGGACCATTTATCATTGATTTGGATTTGGATTCTTTCGGATGGTTAATTATTCAGCACTAATGATCTTGGCGGCAGCAAAGATAGATTTTGAAGACTCACCTCTGTGTGAATTTTAATAATTATAACACACACACACCCATATTTGCATAGAGCTATGCTCTGCAAAAGGCTTTCCTGTCTGTTTTCTCATTTGTTCAAGAGTTAGTACAGTTATGCTCTTACATTTTAACATCAGTTTCATGGAGATGAGTTTAAATGGTTTTCTGTGGCTGGATTCAAATAAAGCTTTTTATTTTCAAATCTGCATTTGAAAATGGCAACCATATCCCATGACCTATCTCAGAAATGACACCCAAATAGTGTAGTGTTTCAAAAGAAATTCAGAAAAATTGCAAGCGTCCATTATGGGACCAATGTCTAACATTTGCCTTGGCTCCTGAGCTAGTGTAATTCATCTGAATAGGTGGGACGTGTGCAGTTTGCAGCACACTGGGAAATACTCAGAGGCCCACTCTCCACAGTGGACAGCCTGCCAAGGAAGAGAACCAAATGGCATTCTCTAAGAAATGAAAATATTGGCGCTTAATTCTTTACGGCCATTTTATTGTAGCACAAAGGAGGTCCACATTAAAGTAGAAGAAGGAAATGATGTTGCTACATGTTTACATTAAATGATTTTTAACACTTACGATCCCAACTTGAACTGGACCTCCAAACAGAGTTCATTTTTGTAGCTTTATTGTGTAAGTAGAACAGCTGAGGGGAAATGGAGGGGAGGAGATTTAGGGCCAGAGGACCTGGTTTTGAATCCCATCTCTGCCATTTACTGACTCTGTGATCAGTGATTTTTAACTTTTTGGAGCTTCTGTTACCCTGAGTGTAAAATGGCAAAAGCACAATAAAAATTGCCTCATGATGTATTGGGAGGATTCAATGATATAATGCATATAAATAGCCCTTCATACACTATAAAGTGCTAGACAAACTTTAATGTCAGTGTAGTAATATTACTGTGAATAGTGATAATAGCAATACTGGTACCAAGGTCTTTGCATTGCTATATTCTAAGGAAGGATGGCGGTATCTAGTCCAAACCCCTTGTACCTACATATACACGCACCTCTGCCTCCATGAAACTTCTGTCCATTCCTTCCTCACGTTCAGTGCATAACAAGCATAATTCCTTCTTCACACAACATAACACTCACTGCATCTGAAGACTTCAACTACATCTTCCTAAGAAGCCTTCTCATCTCTTTAATGTTCTCCAAAATATGTATAGATTATTCAAATGATATGGTTAATTTATTCAGTTAATGAACATTAGATGAAGGGTTACCCTGTACAGGGCTCTGTGGGATGCATTACCCAATCATATATCCCAAACATGCAGAGATTCAGACGCTCTAAGGTGTGGCTGGAAGTAAAATACAAATGGAATATCTGAGGATATAAAATATTGGGGTGGACACAGGGACAGGGCACCTCTTGCCCATGGGTTGCAGATTGTGGAGCCAATGGAGGAGATGGTATCAGGGACCATCTCATGGAAGTCAGCAAGCCAAGGGTACTTAGCAGATGAGAGAGGCTATGAGAACAAGGACTCAGGAATAGAAAGAGGGGAGCATGAGGTCTGCAGTGTAGAGTACGAGGAGCCTGGAGAGATGGCTGTAGCACACAGTGGGGTAACTATTCTTGGGTGGGGTGAGGAAAGTGCGGAGGAAGGGGCTAGTCCTGCTTGTTTCAGTGGGGTGGAGGGATGTAAAGCACTGAACTTTAAGAAGAGTGGTAGTCAGGTCTAGAGTGGTCAGGGATAGGCTATTAGTTGATTGGTGAAGTTTCTATGTGCTGGATATTGTGAATGGCACAAAAGCAAATCAGCCCCTCCAAGGAAGAGAAGTTAAGGCTTAATGAAACAATATCTAAGAATTAAATGACAATACCTGCTATAGGTGTTCACAGGGAAGTTATTGTTCTGATTTCCAGAAGAATTTTTTGTTTCCAAAGAACCCTTGAAAAGTAGAATTTGTTACCTTGGCGAATTTGCTGTGATCCAGAGTCCATGGTTCAGCTTTGCAATTTCTTTCTTTTTTAAAAAGATTTTATTGGGGAATTGGGGAAGGGAAACAGTGTGGGGGAATTGGAGAAGGGGAACAGACAAGTTGCTGTCCTTCAATCTTAGTTGTGGAGGGCACAGCTAGCTCAGCTCCAAATCCAGTCGCCATCCCGCCGGCTGGCGGCAGCTCGCGGCTGCTCAGCTCAAGGTGCCATGTTTAATCTTAGTTATGGTTGGGCATAGCCCACCATCCCATGTGGGAATCGAACCAGAAACCTTGTTGTTAGGAGCACGTGCTCTCACCAGCTGAGCCATCCTGGCACCTGTTGGCGGCTCAGCAGCAGCTCAGCTCGGGCACAGAGTCACTGGCCCATGTGGGAATTGAACTGGTGACCCTGTTGCTCAGAGTTCGCACTCTTAACCAACTGAGCCACTCAGCCAGCCCAGCTTTGCAATTTCTAAAACCAAATTCTATAAGCATGTCCAGAGTGCCTCTGACCCTCTGAGGCAGAATCGCATTAGCCAAGCCCATGAGATACAGAGTGCCAACAGACTCATTTACAATGACAGCTATTACTGTCATGCATCCCAGAATACTCAGATGGCACACCAGCACATTCCCTTGCTTCAGGCAAGCCTAGATGGGAAGTCAGTTTGTCAACAGAAGGTAGCTTGGTGAGCACAGGATCGGAACGCAAGGAAATAGATGATTGACTGTTTAATGGCATCAGGCTACAAAAACTGGATATATACTTCAATCATAATAGATATGTCCCTGACTATCTGCGAACCTCCATAGCTTTAGACCCCTTCTGCCCTGGACAGGGCTCCTCTAGGTATGACTGATCGTTTTCTCTCTGATTCAGATTTTTTTCCATGTTTCACCTCTCTAATTGATGCTTTCTTCCTTAGACTTGTTTAATATATTTTAATTCACATAAATAGCCCTTTATGTATTATTTAGTGTGGGCCTAGGACCTCTCTCTTCTCATCCAATATGTGTTGACTTTTATGGTTTGACTCTAAGAGACCTATCTTATTTCTCTGCTTTATCTAGGGGCAGAGGTGGGTGAACAGGGCAGTGGACACCTCACCACATCTCCATTTACTGATAACAGTTACAGTGAATTTGAACACAACCTTCACTTTCTCCATTCAACAGAGGAACATTTCTAGGTTGTCAATGTCCATCTTTAAAAGCCACACCTGTTATTAAACACAGTATTCCAGGTATGGTTTGATATGCTCTCAGAAACAATCACCAGTCCACACATTTTCTGAGACACTGTACTTCTAGTAATGGACTCTAAGATAGAATCTGTTTTCTTAGCAGCAAAATTGCATTGTTTATTTACCTTGAACTTCAAATAAACTAAATCTCTTAAATTGTCTATTTCAGATAAGCTATATATCCCTGAGTGGTATTTTTCATTTGTCCCCATTGAATTTCATTTTGTATGCTTTAGCCTATCATTGCAGCCGACCAAACATGTTAAAACTAGTTTGCCACTGCTTGGGAACTATGTAAATACCTGAGCATACATCATAGACTGAATTTCTACAAGTGATTGTTTTCTCTAGTTGGTGCAGACTATCTGTATTGCTAGTGTGAATAAATGCATCAACCACATTCCTTCATGATCTTTTTCTCTTTATCTATTTGGAGAGTTTTATGAACGATTTTTTTTTTTGCACTGATGACCACAAAAGGATTGATACAAAATTAGCTAAAATACTCATCTCACACTGATCTTTAAACAGGTCCATAAGGGTACTTAGTGCTTCAAAAGTAAATAGATAGAACACAGTTTTGCAGATTGAATAATGCCTACTAAATTCAAATTAAAAACTAGCTTCATTATTTTATAAAATTGTAAAATTATTCCTGTTTTCCTTACTTTTTCAAGATTGGTGCTTATCTCGTGGCAGTTGAAATATAAGCATTCTACAACGTGGGGTAGAAAGACTCAGATTGTCAATCAGACAAAAATACAAGAACACCTACCATATTCTAGAAACTTAAGGGGAATAAAAACTGAAGCAGACAAAGATCCTGCCCCCAAGGAGCTAATTCTCTAGTTGGCAAGAAGACTAATGAGACTATTGAACTGAATCTTGATACGTCTCTGACTGACTGGTCCCCAAAGCATAGCTAGGCTAACAGCCCCAAAAAGTTTGAGGTAGAGAATGTCCACCGTAACCAAACATTGCCTTGATCTTATTTTCTGTCTTATCTAATGTTTTATGGAGGGGATAAGACTGAGATAGTTTTCATTTTTAGAAATTGCTAAGAGGACAAGACTATCCACATAGGCTGGAGCTGGAGAAGCCATGACTCAAGCATGAACTTGAGAAACATACTTCCTTCCACTTAATACTCCCCCACCCCAGCTTGGCCTTCTGGTTAAATTTATCTGAAACAAGGAATGCTGCCTACTATATGTACCAACAGTGTCTAAGCCCCAGGACCTTGGTGAGTTAAAAAGTGCCCGTTACATAGACTTCTACAAAAATAATGGGTTGACACTTGCTTATATCTACATCACCAAAAGAAACAACTGGAAAAGTTCTTTCCAGAACAAAGTGATAGACTATTCTCAGTAAACCCCATTTCACACTAGAGAATGGAGAGACTGCTTGCAACCTCCAGAACGACCGTTGTACTCGTACAACAATTTACAGATTCTACCTCCACCAGGTACCCCCTGTATGTTTAGGTAGCTCATTCTGTCTCCAGTGTGGAGAATGGATTGTGGGGAGGTAACTTGGAAGCCAAGACCACTGAGGGACATGTTACCATATCCAGCAAAAAGATGATATAGTATCCACGCCAGTGGGATTGGAGAAGAGATTATGGATCTGAGAAATTTGAATAAGTAAGAAGAAATAGGGTTTGTGTATTGGGTGTGCAGAATAAGGATAGGGATCAAAAAGTGGTGCCCAGATGGCAGGCTTGGGTGAATGGGTGGTTGGAGGTGCCATTGCTGTGGAGAAGGGAAAGTCTAAGTGAGAAGATGATGTGTCAGTTTTGATACGGTTGTATTTACATACTCTGTAAAATATTTAAATAGATGTATCCATGTCTTAGGTTGGGTTCTCCTAAACAGATTAAGAGTCAAGAATCACGTGCACATGGTTTAGAAAGGAAGTGCTACCAGGGGACAGTAGTAAGGAAGTGGGGGAAACAGGACAGGGAGGGGAGGGAGTTAAGTAAGCATGTGATCTCTGGCAAAAGTTCCATAGGACACAGGCTTTTGCCTGAATTCTGATGGATAAGATAACATCTCACAGTTTCCTCACCTGTGGCAGCCATGGAATCAAACAAGCAGCTCAGATCTCTCTTCAGGAGAAAGCTTTCCACAAGGAATACGATTAGTTGTTAGCAGTTAGCTGTTGGTGCTTCTTTCCAGCTTTCTTTCTCAGCTTTCCAGCTGACAGCATGTGCCTCCCAGGCAGCCTCTAGCAAACAACTGAACACAGAGGTATAATTATTAATATAATGACTCATCATTTCTAGGACTCCTCTACAACCTTTGCACTGGAGTACCCACCCCATTGGATGGGCCAAGACTTAATCAGTGCTGCAAAGCAGTCTGAGGTTCCTTCTACCCAATCTTCCTTCCTTTCTCGCCTTCCACAGGTGTCAGACCTGTGTCATGGTCTAAACTTTGTCTACTCTTAATCTGTCTCTCCTTTCCCTTTCATAGGCATTACTCTCCAATAATTACTTGCACTTCTAACTTCATCTTGGCATCCACTTCCTGGCAGACCCAACACTCCACTCAGTACAAGGGACCTGGGCTTTCATACTCTGCACCCCACAGTCACTGGTTAAGAGTTGACAGTGGCACAAACCTAGAGGTAGGTTGGGGGGTCAGGGCCAGGCACATCAATTCTTAGGAAGTTACAACTCTCCATGCATGTAGGCATTGCTACTCTGGTAATCCGAGGATAGCCACAAGGTCAAGCGCGAGGAGCGTGCTGGGAGCTGTGAGACACAGAAATACTGAAAGGAACCCAAGGGGGTCTGGGCAGAGCACCAGCATTTTCTGCTACATCCAGTAAGGAAACTGGGTACCTATATGGTCTGAAACACAGCAGAGAAATCTGGGCTCAAGATTGGAAGCTATTAGTGTGTGATTTTGAGTAAAGCCTAGAAGATATGGTAACTGAGACTGAATAGAGAGTGCTAAGGAAGGAGAGACAACAGCCAAGGAAAGAACCAGAAAGTAAACCAGCACTTAAGAGGCAGACAGAGGAGAAGCTAGTGAAAGGAAGACGGGCAGAGGAAAATCAGATGAGGGTGCTGTCAGAGGAAGCCAGGAGGAAAAGAATCCAGAAAAAGGAGTGTTGAACAATAACAAATGCTCCCAAGGTCAAGCAAGGTCACAAGTGAAATGAGTTCAATGGAGAGATGGAGAGGCTGGAAGAGGAGAGGGCGGCCTGCCAGAGAGTTGAGAGTTGAATGGGAAGTAAGGTGGAGACCCAAAGTGCCCAGTGCTCTTTCCGAAAGCTTGTCATAGGATAGAAGGAGAGAGACGGGGCTGTGGGGGAAGGGAGAGTCGATCCTTCTGCAGGTTCTTTGTGAACAGAGGACCATGTGCTCATGAGAATTTCCAGTCATAACAGTAAACTTCATATGGAAACGCAACTCCATGACAGTCCCTATATGAAGTGCCGGTCAGCAGTGTCTGTCAGAACAAATGATTTTGCTAATTGTGTGTCTTCATAGCCATTGCACTTTGCCCTGGAAAGCCATTAGAGCTAATGTTCCGATGCTTTTTCCTACTTTTACCCACTGGACTGGCCTGAGATAATACAATTGTTTAGCGCTGTTCATTTTCCTGTCTTGTCTAGAAGCTCAGTTGCTTGTAGTTGTTGACAGAAACAAAAATGGAAAGCCACCAGAACTAAATCAGTAGTTCTCCCAATTTGGTTTCTTTGGGAAGCAGGAAAGATTTTACAGTTTTAAA
>NW_017731366.1:1682110-1697042 GCF_001890085.2 Hipposideros armiger | reverse complement strand
CCCAACCATGGAGAAACTGATTTATCCAGAGATCTCTGCCCGAAAGTAGGCTTATGAGGCAGGTAAGAGACAAGCCACTTCTTCCCCTAACTCCAATCAGACCAATGAGATGGACCTGCCCATGGCTCAGGTTTTTCAGAAAGTAGCAGCTAAGCCAGTGCTGAGGCAGGGAGCTATAAGAGCTTCTTGAAGTGCACGGGAATGGAAGGTAGAAAACTGGAACTGGTACATGATCCAAGCACACATCTTTCCACTCCCAGCCAGCCCCCCACTTCCTTTCTTTGAGAAAATGGGAGGAAAGAGACAGGTCGTCAGAGTGCGCCAGCAGCACACCTCCGCCCGGAAGGCCTGTGTCCTGCTCACACAGCCAGGAAATCGCAGAGTGGTTGAGGGCATGACGGCGGGGCCAGACCCACTGGTTTCGAGCCTGTCACGACCCCTTGCTGTATAAACTCCTGCAAGTCCTTTACATCTCTCTGTCTTGGCTTCCCATTTCTTAAAATAAGGACGATTTTGCCTACCTCACAAGATGGTCATGAGGACTGAATGGGATCCTGCCTGGAATATGTTTAGCAGAGGGCTAGGTGCATAATAGCTGTTTGATCAATGGGGGCTATTACAATAATATTATTATAGAAACTGGTTTATGTCCTCCTTCCTGGATAGTCTCTGTTTGCACACACCCACCCAAATCCATTCCCTGCCCTTCTCTGCGCCCGAGAAGCTGACCCCTATGAACATCTTCTGCCAGGTCCCTTGCTGCCTGGCCTACTGACACCAAGATTCCCATCCGTGGAACACACAGCAGACCAGGCAGTGAGAAGAGAGAAAAGTCAGGGTATTTCTCCCCACTGTCTCTCAGTGTTGGCAGGCTGGTTCTAGCTGTGCGTGGCAGCACCCCTTCCACAGCTCCAGTTCTCAGGGTCCCACATAACACTCTTCACTGCCTTCCTCTGGATTTCTTATAAGAGAGAAAAAAAAAGTGCCATCTAGTTGCGTTGGATTTTCCGCCACTAAGACCTGAAGCTCATCCCAATTAATATGCCTACTTCGGCCTTCCTGACTTCTTGGAGGTGGAAGACAGACATGATGGGACTTGACTATCCTGGTAAAGAACCCTGGAGAGAGGATTCCAAAGAGAGAAGTTAGAGACTTAGAGGTGTGCATTCACTTCAGCAACAATAAAACAGAAGGGTTTGATGCTGCCATTTTGAACCCAAGGGCATTTGCGTCCACCTTTTATACCTGTGGACGTTTGGGCCCCTCTGTGCATTCAACAGCTCAACTATGATTCCTCAGGACTGAGGCGGGTTCTTGCATCTTTCTCAGTCTCCATTCTCGATTGTGCTTTCTCTCTCTCTCTCTCTTTATCACAAAAGTGTTCATGGATTAGTTAGGAGATAAATGCAAACCAATCTTTTATTCAAATTAATATTAAACAAGAAGGTTGAAGGTTGAAAAATATTAATACGAAACTAACAATGGCTAAAACTGTATATTGTGAAATTAATATTGGATGAAAATGACAAAAGAACCAAATATTCATTACAAAATTTAGACCTGTAAAAGTAGACCCAAAAAATGAACTTTGCAGAAATAATGGCCATCCAAAACACATGACCCAAGATGGAATTAGTACAATTTTATATAGACAGAAAACTAACCGATGAATCAGGTCTGTTCAATTTAAATGGAAAAGATTGAATCCAATGCAAACAATTTCAGTTTTTTCAGTTAAATCAAAATTAATATTAAACAAAATAGATATGATGTAACTACATAATGTAGAAAATTGATTAAGGGACTGGTATTGGCTTTAGTGAAGTCCATTTAGGAATAGGTACCTCAATGAAAAATTTGTCAACGTTGTTATAGTTTTGATTAAAACGTTTACATTTAAAGTGTCATTTGACAAAGTGAAGAGGGCCCAGGCATCCTGTGTCACCTAAAACAGCCCTGAATATATAGCCTCCAGATAGTTTTGGTTGCTGACATATTTCCAGAAATTTTATTTTCCCAAGATGCAGGCACATTCCACTTATTTTAAAAGCATGGCTACATTTTAGATAGATAGATAGATAGATAGATAGATAGATAGATAGATAGATAGATATAGATAGATAGATATAGATATCCATATCCATGCACAAGCCCTATAAAATCACAAGCCAGCATCCTGGTGTTTATAACTTGATTTTTTTTAAATTCATATTTTCAAAGAATCATTGAGCTGGAAGGGACTTTGAGAGATCATCTGGTGCCAACTATCCAGGACAGATGGTGGTCTATACCCTTTTGGTCCTCCCTGGAGCATGATAGAGATGGAAGAGAATGAATAATAAGAAATGAACACTGTTGGCAGGGAAAAATAAAAACTGCACACTTGAAATGAGGAAAAGGGGGAAAATTCCAAACTGCCATTTATAATTCCACCAATTAACTATTTTACTTGTGTTTAGATAATCAATTTATGACTAGCCCATAAAGGTTTTCTCAGAAATAGGACATAACAGCAAAAAATAAAAAATAAGAGATTTGTTATAAACGATACATATTCACAAAATTACTTTTAGTCAAAGTAGTAGGTAATGAGAAAAGTCATAGAATGGGTTTAGAGAGCACGTGCCCTGATTCACTCTCGGTACAGCTATAAATTTTCACAACCTTTGGGGAAGATAAACGGATAGTATTTATTAGGATTTAAAATGTGCAGAGTCTTTGACCCCCAAAAGCCTAATTCTGAGAAAAATAAAAGTGCTAGTGCATAGAGATTTATGTATAAGGCTGTTTATTGTTTGTTGTTTGTAATAGCAAGAAAATGGGAACAATATGCATGCTTATCACAGGGGAGTAGTTAAACAAAATAAGATACATCCACATGATGGAAAACATGCCACCATCCACAAGAATATCTTAGATCTATCTCCATTGCACTGGAAAGGGGTCAATAATATTTTGTTATGTATACAGAAAGTTAAAAGAAACGTATGGTACAATCCTCCTTTACATACCAATCAGAAAAGCTAAGTGTAAGAAACAGGATAGCTTAGTAATTAAGGCGATCTGTGTTTGAATGTTATGCCTGCCACATTACCAGCTGTATGACCTTTAGCAAATTATTTGACCTTTTTGTGTTTCAGTTTCCTAATCTATAAAATGGGGCTAATACTTGCACTTATCTCACAGGGTTATATGTACAGCGTGACACATGTCCAGTTCTTAAAAACATACCTAACATATCCTAAGCACTACAAAAGTGTTATTTGCTATGATTTTGATTATATGTAATGTTTACACTTATACAAGCAAATAAGAAAATATGCAATTTATAACCTAAAAATTTAACATGGATTATATGAAAAGAGTAGAATTAGAAGGGGAAGCAAAGACTGTGAATTTTATGTAGATACTTTATTTTTATTTGAGCTGTTGTTACAAATATGTGCTTATTTTTGCAATTCAGAGAACTGGAGCTTTTCAAAAGAAACAACAGGGAGAATTTTCCAGTGGAATGTGTCAGTTAAATCTAGAAATGTCAGCAAGCATTTGAGTCTCCCGTAGGTGAACAATATAGACAGCCAAACTCCTGGAGGATTTTTATAATAAAGACAGAGGCCATCACTTCTCCCATTTGTAAGAACGCAAAGTCCTATACAGTTTCACTACCATTATCACTAATAATATAGTTGTTTGGTTATTGCTTCAACCACATTAAAATGCATTTTTGTTTCTGTAAGTGCACTAAAGGTTTAATGAGTTCCATTAGTACCTCTGTAAAGAGCAGTTGTGACATAAAAGGCAAATTGTATAATTATGAAAGTATTAGAACCAACTTTTCTTATCATTTTCTATTATGTTTTAATAAGCAAACTTTTATTTTACTAAAACTCTACTATAAAGTAAAGCCTAAAGCACTTTATTGTTAAACTACTCAAAATATTACCATAAGTACAGCAAAAATACATGTTACAATTTAAGAGACTAGGTAAATGTGCTTTTGCTTCTCTCTTGTACGAGATATAAATATAGTTGGCCCATATTTACTTAATAGAAGCAATTAATTCCTTATTCAGGCTACCATCTTTATTGGGATCTGTTGGAATCCTCAAGATATTAATTCAGCATTATTGGAGAAAAAATTATATTTGCATGTATTATTTTTTTGCTCAGGCAGTTATTGGTGGTCTCATATATTTAATGTAGCGATAACCCTGTTAAAAAGTACATAAATGTAAAAGGAAATAAAACCAGCAAAGTCACTACTAATGTCCAGGTTTTGAAGATTAGCTTTCCCTAAGCCAGTGGTAAACCTGCACTGTGCTTTTTTTAATTGGGGGTCCGCTCTGCCAGGTGGTAAGCCAGGGTGGTTCCTGGCCCAGTGGCGCTTACATCCTAATGGAGGGAAATAAGGAAGCAGATAAGTCAACATGATCATTGCAGCCTGTGATAAGGTCATGAAAGACACACTAAGGGCGATATGAAGGAAAGTGACTACAGGGATTGGGTCAGTGGAGGGGTGTGCAGTGACGACTGCCAGGAGATCTTTCAGAGGAAATGGCCTCTGAGCCGAAACCTGAAGCCAAGAATGAGGTAGTCACGTAAACAGTGAGACACTGTAGAAGACATGGTGAAAACAAGCGTAAGACGATCTCTAAAATTAACCATTTAAGGTTCTAGCTTCTAACGATCATTCACTCTTACCGCCATAACAGTGATCAATTTAAGAGTCTAATCTCAGATTTTGCTAACAAAGTCTAAAATATACCACCATATGTTCTTTAGAAATTGTTTTTAATACTTGGTGTCAGTCACTATTTCCTGCTTTTAACTTTATTATTTTATGGCATTTTGTTCTTTATATTGCTAACAAATAATGACGATAGTAATATACAAACTACATACAGATATCAGAGAAACACCCCGCTCCAATGCCGAGATACCTTCCGAGTTAGGGGACCTTCACTGCCTTTTACTGTCTGACGCCACACTCTCAGCCCATGACAGCCTCCCTCACCCCCTCTCCTATTGGCCGGTTCACTTTTCCAGCTCTCAGATTCGGCACCCACTTCTCTCTTGCCATTTGCCTCTGCAGACCCACTGACCTTTCTGGGTCACCGCGGACCTCAGTTTTCTCATAAAATTAGGTGGTTGGCCCAGATTATCTCTAAAGCCTCTTTCAATTCTAACAGTTTATGTTCTACAATTCGTTATCTACAAACTCCAGCTGGGACGGTCAGTCGTGCCTCCACCTCCTTTCTCTCAGGGTACATAGGCCTGTATGAGTCTGTGTGCCCGTAATCTTTGGATATGGGTATGTGCAAAGGGGGAGATGGAAGCAGGTGGGAGGAGGGGCTGAGTGCATGTGAGTTCCAGGGATGTAAGGGTAGAAAGTAAGGGCCCCTGTGGAATTGGGGTGTGGGTATGGATGGAGTTACAAGACACTGCAATTTCAATTACTACTTCCTTAAAAAATGAAGCTATTTTACAAACGGTCCGTGACTTTAAGTAACAGAATTCCTCATGGAGCATGCAAGCAGTTTGCACACATTCAAAGTGACACATGGATTTCTCGCCCATCAGTGACAGCAATGCTGACCAGAAATAGTGGGCCCAGCCATGCCCCCTGCCTTTTATATCACCTCAGAGCCTGCTGACCACTAACTACTTTCATAAAACAGGAAGGCCGTGCTGCCAGTCACAGTCGCTATTCAGGGCAGTGCAATATAGTAGTTAGGAGTGTGGGTTCTGGGTTTGAATCCTGACTCTACCACTTACTTGCTGTGTGACTTTGAGCAGGTCATTTCAATTCTTGGAGCCTCAGCCTCCTCGTCTATAAGGTGAGAAAAATAATTATACTTACCTCAAAGGTTTTATGAAAATTGAAAATAAAGCATCCGGCATAAATTTTTTTTCACTAGCTCATTCAAGTTTCAAACATAAGGTATTGTCTGCATTTTACAGATGAAGAGATTGAAGCTCAGAGAAGTTTGTAAACTGCGCAGCCACACAGCTTCAGAGTGTCGAGGGCAGGATTCCAAGCCAGGTCCTCTGCTTCCAGGGCCACCTCCCTTCCACACAGCCCATGTGGCAACGTGTTCCCAGGTGTTCGCCTCCTTCCTTCCAGAGACACCTGGGGACCTTTCATTCCCATGGCCTACCCTGCTGTGCTCACAGTGTGTGAGCCGGGAGGGGTCTTCCTTGAGCACCCAGCCACTCTTGAATGAACACCAATGTACAACTAAAAACATCATGGGTTTCCCTTTGTATTACCACACATGCTATTCTAAGCCTACACTTATTAAAAAGGGCCAGAAACCTTCTATCGATTACTTTGGCTAAAATAAACTTTGAGAAGATTAGGAATTATCAAGAAAGAGATGCAAGAGAGCCAGCGAAGTGGCCCGTTGGTTACGAGTTGACTTGGAAGCCCATGCTCTGAGCAGCAGGGCCCGGTTTGGATCCCACATGGGCCAGTGACGCTGCGCCCTCTACAGCTAAGATGGTGAACAACAGCTCAACCTGGAGCTGGGCTGCCATGAGTCGCCGGCGTAGACTGCAGCCCATGCTGCAGTAGGCTGTCATGAGCTACCATGAGCGGCTGGCAGCCAGTGTGAGCTGCCGTGAGCAGCCTCCAATGGCCGGCAAGCGACTGCCTCACCCGGGAAGAGCAGAATGATAATACCAACATGGGCCAGTGAAACAATGTCCTCCACAACTAGAGTGAAGAACAAAAGGACAGCAACTTGTCTGTTCCCCTTCCCCATTCTCCAATGCTGTTCCCCTCCCCCAATTCCCCATTAAAATCTTTTTAAAAAAAGAAAGAGATGCAAGTGACCATCCTCAGAGAAGGTGCTAATAAACCATGTGAGACACAGATCAGCGACCTCCACAGTTACCCCGGCCCCACCTGAAAGCCCAGGTCAGCTGCTGGCGCACACGTATGGCTCTCTCTGGACTTGGGCATGGCTGTTGCTGTGCTTTTCATTTGCTTTAGCCTTTATCTAATTAGCCCACAGATATTATTAGATGGTGATAATGTACACGTACATCATGCTTCGTTTACAGGCTTGTAGTTAAGGTTGTTAGTCACGCTCCGTGTGACTACAACCAGATCTGTCACAGAATCTAAACTGACCAATAAATCCATGTCAAGTGGAGAGAATAATTTAAGTGATAATAAAAGGCAACCAGTTTAGATTTTTATTTTATTGGCAGAAGTTCCCTGCTGCCTGCATGTCATTTAACTCTTCCTGAAACAGTACTGAAGGTTTCGAACCTTCTAGTCATGAGTGCAACAGTGGGGATTAAAGACATATTAGCCTCCTGAAGATAAGCTAATTGTGAGATCTGATTCTAAATTAATACGTGCTGTCAGTGGGGGAGAGAAGCGACTGAAAGGATTTGAGGGCCCTGGGAGGTGCATTACGTGGATGCATTTACTGTGGTGATGGGTTTGTTCTCCAGGCGATAGAGCTGGAACCCAGGACAGACACGAGGAGTCAGGATGTCATTGTCTGCCTGACGCCCTTCACCCTGACCTACAGCCATGTAGCTTCTAGGGTCTCATTAGAGGCTCTTCGACATCCAGCATTGTCCTGGCAGAACCAGCGGCTTGTGGACTAAGGCCATTGAAGTGGTGTCTGGCCCATTTCCTCCCACAGTTACTTGCCTGGAAAGAGCAGCAAATTGCCTATCATTGTGGAGAGGAGGTGAACAGGAACCCTGACGTCATAATGGAAGGTGTGCGAATTGTTTCATAAAACTCTGCAGCTCCTAATACTGACATTCTTTCAGATTCAGAGACGAAAACATGGTATGTGGCTTTTTCATAGTTCCCCTTCTGTGACTACATCTAGATGACAATATCCAGATGACAGTAACATGAACTCCCTTCCAAATCAGAGGCTGAGGAGTAACGTGAGATTCTCAAGTCAGTGAGAAAGGAGAAAAACGGCAAACATTCCAAATAATGTCTGAAAATCCCTTGCATTGCAAACCAAGGACTGTGTACCCTGTTTCATATATTGTGTTCAGATGTTCTTAAAGATATTAAAGTTTGAGAATGCCTGAGATAGATTAAAGGGAGGAATGATGTCCTGTCTTTACCTGCTTCCAGGACCGCCTCCTGGCTTCTTCTCATCTCCCTGATCTTTATAAGTTGGACAGCCCCCAGTTAAGTCCTTGAGCCCTTGTTCTTAGCTGTTCACACTCACTCCTCTGGAGATCTATTCCAGTCTCATGGCTTGAAACCCATCCGCATGCTGACTACTTTGAAATAGGCATCTTGAGCGCCACCCAGACATCCCACCCAATCCCACAGTCACATATCCAGCTGCTTACTCAGCACCTCCACTTGGATATTTACCTGGCATATCAAGCAAGCCCAGCACCAAATTTCTGATCTCTCCCTTACAAACTTGTTCTTCCTATAATCTTCTCCATCTCACTAAAGAACCCCATCTTAGCTGCGTGAGCTAAATCCTTGTCATTTCTAGTTGGCGTCTCCTGCTATCTCATGCCTTTGGGCTCAGTTTAAGACCCCTTATACTGCGGTGATCCAGTTGATCATAGTCAAGAGGTAGATGAGGACAGAGACCATGCTGGCCCCGCTCTTCGTTGTGTGCCAACACAAGGCCTGGCACAGAACCAGCTCGTAAGAAACTCAGCAGAGAAGAGAGATTGCTGGTGGATGAGTGACAAGGTCATTGGGAGGAGACTTCCCTCAGCATATCCAAATGGAGAATCCTTTTTTGATGGATACAAGACTGCAGCAAGTGGCTGTGATCCGTACCCATGGGGCACGTCTCCAAACCCTGCCAAACCATGCAGCTTCACTTCAAAGCGCCGTCCTGCGTGAGGAGGGCTGTTCGCAACAGCCCTCCAAACAGGTACCATTGTCAGTGCCTACCTCATCAAGCACTCAGTACTTCTAAAACTGTACTAAAAAGACTGAAAATAGTGAACTAAAAATGTAAATAGAATATCCTTGTTAATGAATCTTAATGCTTTTTTGGTGGTCTTCACAGTTTTAAAAAACTCTGAGAAGGCTAGATGAAGGAAAGTCATGACATAGTAATGATTTCAAATGTGCGCTGGAATTGGCAGAACAGAAAGTGGCATGAATAATTTAAATAAGACACCCATTTTTTTCCCTTCTTGCAAAGGTTGAAGCATGAAAAGGGGGGGAGGGGTACTTCTAGAAAAACAGAGTCAAATATTGTGTTATTCAGCGATCTCCTTGCATTTGAAAGGTTAACGCAAGTTCAAGTAACATAGGACACAGTCTAGTCATTTTGAGGGGATTATATTGAAATCTTTTGACACCACATTTAGTTCCCTCTGACTCTGGCAGCTGCTGGGGAGAGTTAAGACTAAATGTTTGATGCCCAGTGAATTAAAGTCTATTTTTGAACTCAAATCTCCAAATCCTAAAGGAATGGTCACCGAGAAGAAAGGAAAGCAGGAAACGGAGCTGGGGGCAGTTGGTTTAGTGCAGTCTCTCCTTATCTCCACCACACAAACGATGATGGGAATCGGATATGAAATGTCCTGAAAGGGAGCTCACAGTACAGATATGGCTGTAAGTCAGGAATGAAAGCCAGCGCAGCTTCCTTCTTGCTTTAATACCTTTTCTCCATTGTCTTTTTCCTTAAACTACCTTTGAAAACATAGCTATAGCATGCTGAAGAAGAACAAAGTCTGTTTCAGCTGTGCATAGTCATGACTTACTATGTATAAGTAAGATTAAATCTCTATTAGATCTATATAATGTATATTTCATATGTGTATATATACACACACATACATATAACATATACACAAAAACATATAACATATACAGACATACAACCTATATGCACACAAATATAATGAATATAGTTTAACAGTGCAGGAAAAAAGGTATTTTAAAAGAAAACTGCTGTGAGTGTGCTCAAGGCTCAAATTAATAAAGAATGAGGATTTAAGTGATTAGGGCAAGACGAAACCTCAGGAAGACCATGAATTTAAAGTTTTCTTTCAGAGGTTCAGTAGAGAAGATAAATCAATAGGTACTTGAGTCAATCCATAAATTATCTGCTGCAGATTGTCTTTTAGAAGTTGGCCCACAGGAATTCAAACAAAGGGAAAAGTAAAGAAATCAGCCCACATGACCAGGCAGCAGTCTGCAGCTAGGGAAAGGGCCATCCATCCATCCAACCATCTGCCAAACCATCCATCCAACCATCCACCCACCCACCCATCTACCCATTCATACACTGAGCATACACTAACATCAGGTGCTGTGTGAGGTGCTGTGGATATGAACTAAAACCCAGAATGCCTCACAGTTCGGAAGACAAAGGCTTGAGCTCAGAGCTTCTGATTTTAAGGCATTGTTATTACTATCATTGCCATTAGTATTTCTTACCATCATCAATGTATGTCATAATCTATATCACAGATATACATTTTAGTCACTAATAGCTAGCAACATAGTAATACATATGACAAGCATTGTTAGTCCAGAAAGACGTTAAAGATTGCCTGATACAGGGTGGTCTGCAAGTGAAATGTCTCACTGGTCGGCATGTTGTTTTGTTCACTTTCATTTTACTTCGAATGTTTCTCTCAGGTGTGTGTGTAAGGGAGGGTGTTGAGGCAACATGTCTATAGCTTTCCAGGGCACCCACTCACAGCTCAGTCCTGAAGACTTTGAGTTAATGATCCCCAAATCCTGGTATAGGCCCTTTCTTTTATGAGTGAGGTAAAGGATTCCAAGGGAAGTTAGTTCACTTCCCAAAGTCACAGCGTTCAGTGGCTTAATTGCCCTTGTTTGAGGACTTTGACATCTACTGTGTTTCCCCAAAAATAAGACCTAACTGGAAAACAAGCCCTAGCATGATTTTTCAGGATGCATATAAGGCCCAGTTAAGATCGTGAGCCAGACATGACTGTTTGAATAAATGTAGATTTTTTTACATGAATAAATAAATAAATGTAGATTCTTGGAGCCAAAGTTAATATAAGACCAGGTCTTATTTCCAGAGAAACATGGTAGATGTGGAGACAACCTAACTCATGTGAACCAGAGCAAACACCATAACCAAGCAGCCCTGTGGGGCTCTGCACCCATCACACATCAGAATCATCTGAGCAGTTCTTGTTTATTTGTTTTTTGATGAAAAAAAAAATTAAGAGGACACTCTGATTGCTTTTTATTGGGGAAAAAAGCAATCTCTACACTTGTTTTAAAAGAATCAAACCATTCAAAGGGATATGTAATCAAAATCCTAGTCTTACGCCCTCTAGGCCAAAACCGTTAATAATTGCTTTGCGTCCCTATGGAAAATTTCCACACATAAAGAAGTAAATATGTGTATAGGTCTCCCCCACCTCTTTAAACACAACACTCACAATGATTTACTTCTTTCATTTACTGTATCTTGTGAATAGTTATAAGGTTCTATGGCCGTATGTATGGATGTGCTCTTTTAATGGCTGCATAGTACTTCATTGATTGGAAGTTTCCTAATACGTTTAACCAGTCCTCTACTGATAGACATCTAGGTTATTTCCAGTATTTTATTATCACAAATATCTTTGTAATATACCTTTGCCTATATATGTAAATATAGCCATAGGATAATATCTTAAAATTTCTGAGTCAAAAGAAATAGGAGTTTTAAAAAAATTTTGACAGAAATTTCTAAATTGCCTGATATCGGTATGCTGTAACCGGTCTGAACCAGCTCACAAAAGCCAATTGTTAAATATTCAAGAATCTTGTGAGCCACTTGTTAAACTGCTAATAACTTGACATCAGCTGTGGTAGGAGTATTTATACCATGAAAATCTGGGCTATTTATTTACTGATAGCAAACGAGTTTACCAGCACACAATCACCTGTAAAGATAATTACTCATTTGGGGAGGTTTTTAAAGTGTGGGGCCTACCCCAGGCCTACAGAATCAGAGCATCTGGGGATGGGAACGGAGAACCTAGACTTGCAGAGTATCTCTTATGGGAGGTCAGCATAGCCTGACTGGAACCTCAGTGTTGTCCAGAGATGGCGGAGATGGGGATAGTCAGAGGTAGTTTTTTGAAGAAGATACTCAATTGGAACTTGAGGACTATTCAGGAGTTAGATACACAATGGGTCCTGGAGATAATCCCAGAATAGGAGGTGTTTTCCTTAACTATATGAGAAATAGACTCCTGGGAAGCAGAGGACAAATGCAATGGGGGACTCATCTCACTCAGCTGTCCTCACAGCCATGTGTCCTCTACTTCCTGTCAGAGCTCACCTCAGCGCTCCCCCTGAACCTCTCCAGCCTGTCCTACCAACCAGCATGCTCACATACACATGCCAAGGGTGAGTCAAGCTTTTCCCCCTCTCCCTACCTTCAAAATACTACCTGAGATCTGACTGAGTTCAATTTAAGTGAATGACCTCAAGGGCATTAATATACACTCATACCAAGAGGGGCCATCTCTCTGGATTAGGTCCTGAGCTGCACGTGTACCTAGAGACCTAGAATTCTCAGCGGTCAGATGGGGTCTTTCTGACCAAGAACATAAAAATGACAAGAAAATCCCACTCTTGGTCCTCAGCTTCCGATAGATCTGAGAGGTCTTACTCGAGAGGTTATTATAACATTTCTATCCAAGACACACATTCCCCACAACATTGCTCCAATGTTTTAGCTACAGGTTGAAAGGAGACCAGCTGATGCTAGATCTAGATAAAAGCAGCACAATTCAATGAAAAGTGAAAATCCTATTGTCTAGGTCATTCCACTCTGTTTTTTTTCTTTTCGTTAAATGATTCTTTGGTTAAAAAGATTAAGATAACCAAAGAAGCAGTTTAGAATGGTAGTGTAGTGCATAGATCCTAGCGATAGACTGTCTGAGCTTATATCTCAGCTCTACTATTTATTAACTGCTTGACCTTGGGTGTGTTGCTTAACTTTTATGTACCTCAATTTTATCATGTGTAAAATACGATTAATAATAATGCAATAACAGTACATATCTCACAGGGTTTTGTGAAGCTTAAATCAGGTAATATATGTATGATACACACACATATATATCACTTTGAACAGTGATGACACATTAATTACTTCTATATGCTATAGCTATTTTCATGGTTTGGACAAAGTCTTTCAAATATTAATTCTCCACTGCAGATTGTTTCTCTCTAGATGGACAAACCTTGGGACAGGAAAATTAAAGCCAGTTTCATTGCAACAGATAGATGAAAGAGAGAGACAGAGATAATAAAAATTATTCATTTCAACAAACTATAGTAGGATATAAGGTACAAAAATAATTGCTTTAGACCTCAGTTTTGACAGACCTTATAACAGATTTCCTTACTTTTAAAATTACTCTATGTGAAAAAAGAAAGTTTAAATTGGGCAGTATCTCCCAGTCCATTATTTGAGGTTTATTTGTTTCTCTCTTTTTATTTGGCCCTTCTAAAGGGATTTAATGAAAGCAGTGGACACCAGGAAGGGTCACGAAGCACTAACTGACCAGAAAAACTTGCACAGAAAACTTCAGGGGAAAAGGGCATTTCATTTATCTCTTCCGCACTCAGCACGGTGCCCTTTCTCCAGAGGCAAAATCGTCACAAGAGAAATTAATGGCTGGTGTGAGTGGAGGGTGGAAAGACTTGGAATCTATTTTATATTTACACATACTCACCCAGTGTCACATCTGTGTTTCCATTATTAAGAGTATAGCGGTTCTATGTCCTTATTTGTTCCTTACTAATTATGGTTTTAAAAAAGGCTTATAATGATTTAATGTAAAATGTATTACACCATCTCAAGTGTGAGAAAAAGAAAGTATACCTATAGTTTATTTTTGTGTTCGTTTCAATGTAGGAAATAAAAATCTTATTTAATGAAAAACCACATGTTGTAAAAGTAAATATATTAACATGAACAAATTTAGTATAAGTTCCCTAATTTATGTTTGCTGGAGGAAACCTAATGCCAATGAATGAAAAGTGAATTACAGCCTCTTCTTAAGGAAGTGTGTTTTGTGACATGAGATGGTACTGCAGGCAAAAGGAAAGGTGTGTTCAGGTAGAAGGAACACAATGTATTTATTAAGGAACATAAGGAGTTCTGGATGGGTGGAAGAGAATAAAAATAGGGATAGACAAAAATAAGGCTTATTTATGATGGTTAATATTGGGTTATCGGGAAAGTCATGACGTATTTTTCTATGTTTTTCAATGCAAAAATGCTTCATGACTTTCCTGACAACCCAATATTGTGTGTCAATTTCACCGGCCTAAGAGGCACACAGATAGCTGGCAAAACATTATTTCTGGGTGTGTCTGTGAAGGTATTTCTGGAAGAGGTTAGCATTTGATTCAGTAGACCAAATACAAAGATTGCCTTCCCCGATGTGGATGGGCATCATCCAATGCATTGAAGGCCGGAATAGAATAAAAAGGCAAAGGAAGAATAGGCAAATTCCCTCTTTGTGAGCTAGGACGTTCGTCTCCTGGCTTTGGAAGTGGAATTTCTGGGTCTTCAGACTTGGACACTCACACCAGCCACCTCTCCACCCACCCACCCCCACTCCCCCAACCCCATTCTGAGTTATACCACCAGCTTTCCTGGTTCTCCAGCTTGCAGACAGTAGGTTGTGGGACTTATCCACTGCCATAACTACATGAGCCAATTTATAGATAGATGATGATGATAGATAGATAGATGATAGATAGATAGATAGATAGATAGATAGATAGATATAGAGATGATAGAGATAGAGATCTCCTATTGGTCCTGTTTCTCTGGAGAACCCTAATAGAGGGCTGTAGAGGACACCTGAGTGGATTGTCAGCAACTGTGTGTACAAGTGGTCCTCAGAGTGTGGCCTGGAACCAGCCTCATCAGCATCACCTGGGAACTTGTTAAAAATGCACATTCTT